>NC_138043.1:8134430-8318694 GCF_964106645.2 Podarcis pityusensis | reverse complement strand
CTAGCTAGGCCATGGGTCGGCAAACTAAGGCCCAGGGACCGGATCTGGCCCAATCGCCTTCTAAATGCGGCCGGCGGACGGTCTGGGAAACAGCATGTTTTTACATGTGTCCTTTTATCTGAAATGCATCTCTGGGTTATTTGTGGGGCCTGCCTGGTGTTTTTGCATGAGTAGAATGTGTGCTTTTATTTAAAATGCACCTCTGGGTTATTGGTGGGGCAAAGGAATTCGTTCTTCTTCTTTTCTCCCCCCCCCAAAATAGTCTGGCCCCCCACAAGGCCTGAGCATAGCTGTCAACTGTCCCTTATTTGGCAGGAAAGTCCCTTATCCCAGCGCCGTGTCCCGCTGCTGTCCCTTATTGATGTCCCTTAAATTTCCTGGGTTTCAAAGGAAGCAGCTCCTCTCCCTCCCTCCCTGCCGGCCAGGGAGGATGGAGGCTCCAACTGTGTTGCTTGGCTGCGTTGCTCACCCAATAAGGAGTCTAAGAACGACTGGGGGTTGGAGCTTGCATGCCTTGTGCCGATCAAATCGGCCGCGTTGCCTGGGGACTCGCCTTTGCTCAGCGCTTCCCAGCGGAGAGGTGGCGGTGGTTTTCCTTGCTGCATCCCCTTTGCTGGGTTGCTGCGCTGTGGGAACCACCGCTTGAGGCTTCGTTTGGCTGCTGGTTGATTAAAATCCCTTATTTTGGCTGCTGATCCCTTATTTTTGAGGCTGCTGGTCCCTTATTTTCAAATCTGTAAGTTGACAGCTATGAGCCTGAGGGACAGTGGACCGGCCCCCTGCTGAAAAAGTTTGCAGACCCCTGAGCTAGGCCATTGGCCTGATCCAGTTCTTGTTTTCTTATGTTAACGGTGTCATGATACCAGCAGTCTTATTTTCAATCCCTTTTCTAATGATCCCCAGCGTCAAATATGCCTCCAGCGCCCCCCCCCCCCATTCTCTGCCTCAAAGGAGGACATGGGTTTTTTTAAGCAGGGGAAGAGGTGGGGGGGGGTGAAACCCAGGACTCGCTGAAATGCCTGCTTAGTCTTCCACTTTAGCCTTTCTCTGTGTTCCCCACTCACTCATCTCACCAAACAGGACAGCTTTGTCGCCCCCTCCTGCCTCCCCCCTCCTCGATTGACCTGAAGCAGGATAACAAATAAGAAATCCATGAAGCAAAGGAGCATTAAATCAATGAGCCAATCCACCCGCTGCTAAGATAAGCACGGCGACCGGGGTCTCTTCACTCTGTCATTAGCGCTGCAAGATTTTCAGAGTCGGAAACCCAGAGAGACTCATTAGGATGGAGGCAGCATTCTTTGCCAGATCTACTAAGACTCTCTTTCTCGTCTCTCACTTGCACAACAGTTCCCAACTCAGATACTCCCTGCTTGCTAAAGGAAGTAAGGCCTTCTCTCTGATCTGCTGCGCGCTGCCCCTGATCTGGAAAAGCTTTCGAAACATTAAAAGCGGGCGGTGGAAGGAGAAGTGTCAAGAGGGGATGCTTTGCCAAAGGGAGGAAGAGGCGTGAAAACCCTCTTCAGTTCCCCCGGAAGGGCGCAAAGTCTTCTTCTTGCATGCCAGAGAGGGTAAAGGGTGGGCAACCTCGGATCCAGCCCCCTAGGCCTCCCTGTCTGACCCATGGTACTCTTCCCAGTGTGCCAGCACAGAGTGTCAGTCTAGGAACCCACAGACCAGAGTTCGAATCCCCACTCAGCCGCTAAGCTCACTGGGTCACCTCAGGCCAGCCATTGCCTCGCTGAGCCTAACCTGAAGGAGCGTCTCCACCCCCCACCATCCAGCCCGGACACTGAGGTCCAGCTCCAAGGGCCTTCTGGCGGTTCCCTCATTGAGAGAAGCCAAGTTACAGGGAACCAGGCAGAGGGCCTCCTCGGTGGTGGTGCCCGCCCTGTGGAATGCTCTCCCACCAGATGTCAAAGAGAAGAACAACTACAGTGGTGCCCCGCAAGACGAATGCCTCGCAAGATGGAAAACCCGCTAGACGAAAGGGTTTTCCGTTTTGGAGGTGCTTCGCAAAACGAATTTCCTATGGGCTTGCTTCGCAAGACGAAAATGTCTTGCGAGTTCCTGCAGGGGTTTTTTCCTCCCCCCCCCTTTTCCCCAAGCCACTAAGCCGCTTATCAGCTGATCTGCTAAGCCGCTTAACAGCTGATCACTAAGCCGCTTATCAGCTGATCCGCTAAGCCGCTTAACAGCTGATCCGTTAAGCCACTAAGCCGCTTATCAGCTGATCCGCTAAGCTGCTTATCAGCTGATCCGCTAAGCCCGCTAAGCCGCTAATCGCGCTAATCCGCTAAACCGCTAATGGGCTTGCTTCGCAAGACGAAAAAACCGCAAGACGAAGAGACTCGCAGAACAGATTCTTTTCGACTTGCGAGGCACCACTGTACCAGACTTTTAGAAGACATCTGAAGGCAGCCCTGTTTAGGGAAGTTTTTAATGTCTGATGCTGTATTGTTTTTAATATTCGGTTGGAAGCCGCCCAGAGTGGTTGGGGAAACCCAGCCAGATGAGCGGGGTATAAATAATAAATTATTATTATTATTATTATTATTATTATTATTATTATTATTATTACATACCTTGCAGGGTTGTTCTGGGGATGTTATAAGGAGAGGTATATAATAGTTAGGACCCACCTTTCTTTCCTGTGGCCGTGAGCTGCTTTTAACAGTTTAAATATTGTGATTTGATTGTTATCACCTGCCCTGAGACCTTGGGGTGGACGGCAGGTAATTGGTGGTCGTGCTGAATAATTACGATGGGGATGATAAATTACACAAGTAATAAAAAGTGAGTAGGCCAAAATTTTACTTGGGTGTCATCAATGGAACAGGGTGCATGCCAGACTTAGGGATAATACCATATTTTTTGCTCTATAAGACTCACTTTTTCCCTCCTAAAAAGTAAGGGGAAATGTGTGTGCGTCTTACGGAGCGAATGCAGGCTGCGCAGCTATCCCAGAAGCCAGAACAGCAAGAGGGATTGCTGCTTTCACTGCGCAGCGATCCCTCTTGCTGTTCTGGCTTCTGAGATTCAGAATATTTTTTTTCTTGCTTTCCTCCTCCAAAAACTAGGTGCGTCTTGTGGTCCGGTGCGTCTTATAGAGCGAAAAATATGGTACATCAATGAGAACATAAGAGGAAATTTACATTTATTAAATTTTTTTTGGGGGGGGGGTGTAGTCTTGGGTTCCTTTGCTCACTGGCCAAAAACAAATGTGTGCGTGAAGCAATGTCTTCCCGTTAGCAAGTCCTTTCCTTGGCTGTGACAATATTGAAATTGACAAAGCAGCCAATGGCACTTATGGAGATGTGATAATATCCAGGTGAAGCTAATGTAGAATAAATCAGGACCTGGGCAGAACGGTTGCTGGCCAGGGATATCCGCAGAGGCCAAGGAAGGTCTCAGGAAACAGGACACAGGTGCCAATATGGTCACTGCTTTGCAAGCTAGAGACATACCTTTGCCTGACATTGCCAGGGTTTGCTTTTGCCAGGCCCAGACCCCATTTTTCCCTGGCTCACTGCTCCTCGGGTGCAATTTCAAAGTGAGCATCCTTTCCCTAAGAGGTTCTGTTCTGGCTCAGAAGGTCAAATGAGATTCTCCACATGTACTATTTTATTTCATTATCTATTGGGTGTTAAAAGGTAAAGGGATCCCTGACCATTAGGTCCAGTTGTGACCGACTCTGGGGTTGCGGTGCTCATCTCACTTTATTGGCCGAGGGAGCTGGCGTACAGCTTCCGGGTCATGTGGCCAGCATGACTAAGCCGCTTCTGGCGAACCAGAGCAGCACACAGAAACGCCGTTTACCTTCCCGCTGGAGCGGTACCTATTTATCTACTTGCACTTTGATGTGCTTTCAAACTGCTAGGTTGGCAGGAGCAGGGACAGAGCAACGGGAGCTCATCCCATCATTGCAAGGATTCAAACCACCAACCTTCTGATCAGCAAGCTCTAGGCTCTGTGGTTTAACTCACAGCGGCTTAGTCATGCTGGCCACATGACCCGGAAGCTGTACGCCAGCTCCCTTGGCCAAGAAAGCAAGATGAGCGCCGCAACCCCAGAGTTGTCCGTGACTGGGCGTGATGGTCAGGGGTCCCTTTACCTTTTTATTGCATTTATATCCCACATTTCCTTCCAAGGTTCTCCCTCCATCTCATTGAATCCTCACAACAACCTTGCGAGGGAGGTTAGTTCAAAAGACAGTGATTGGTCTCTAAGGTCAGCCGGTGAGTTTCATGGCCAAGATTTGAGCTCTGGTCTTCCTCCCCTCTCACACAAACCAGTGATGGGGCTCATCTGACAGCAACAAGAATCTGAGCCTTTAGTGCATGGGTCAGCAAACTAAGGTCCGTGGGCCGGATCAGGCACAATTGCCTTCTAGATCCAGCCCACGGACGGTCTGGGAATCGCCGCATGGATCGCCAGTGCGTGGATCGCCAGTGTGCACATTCTTTCCCTCTCCCTCACACGGTGGCACTTTTCTCCTCAGAGATGGAGCAATCTTGTCCCATGCCAGGTGCCGTCGATGGCGGGAGTTGGCTTGCCTGCCTGCCCGCCTCAGCATGGCGGCGCTGTGAAGGGGGCGTGTGACGCAGGCTGCCAACTGCTGCTGTGTTTTCTTCCTGCTACTCCTCCCTCTCCCTCAGTCTGTCCTTCCTTTCTTTGCGCCCCTTTTCCACGCCGGTTCCTCGCGCGCTTTCTTCGTCGCCGCCTGCCTCCCTTCCTCCTTCATTCAGTGGTGGCTCCGACCTGGTGGAATGCTCTGTCCCATGAGACAAGGGCCCTTCAGGATTTAACCTCCTTCCGTCGGGCCTGTAAAACAGAGTTTTCTGCCTGGCCTTTAATTTGAATTCAGCCTGATCTTTTATTTCCCTTCTCTTCCCTCTCCTTATATGAAGATCACCCGCTCTGAGACCCCACAGCTACGTAATTCTCCCTTGGCTTCCTTGCTGGCCCAAGTAGGACCAATTCAGCCAGCTAGCCCTGGGGATTATCCAATGCTTATTTCCCCTAAATTGATTTCTGAACTTTGAATTTTATTGTTATTCATGTTTTTATACTGTATTTTATTCTGCTTTTACAATCAAGTGTTTTAAATTTGTTGTTAGCCTCCCTGAGCTCGGTTTTTGAACCGGAAAGGGCGGGGTATAAATAAATTATTATTATTATTATTATTATTATTATTATTATTCCATCCATGGCGTTCTGGTAGGTTGTTGTGGTGGCTGCGGCCGCGGCTTGCAGGTTAGCAGACGGCTCTGTCTTCTTCTCTGCGGTGGCTCTTAGGAAGCAGCAGGAGCAGTAAAGGTAAAGGGACCCCTGACCATGAGGTCCAGTCGTGGCCGACTCTGGGGTTGCGGTGCTTATCTCACTTTTATTGGCCGAGGAAGCCGGCGTACAGCTTCCGGGTCATGTGGCCAGCATGACTAAGCCGCTTCTGGCGAACCAGAGCAGCGCACAGAAACGCCGTTTACCTTCCCGCTGGAGCGGTACCTATTTATCAACTTGCACTTGATGTGCTTTTGAACTGCTAGGTTGGCAGGAGCAGGGACCGAGCAACGGGAGCTCACCCCATCGCGGGGATTCGAACTGCTGCCCTTCTGATTGACAAGTCCTAGGCTCTGTGGTTTAACCCACAGCGCCACCTGTGCCCCTCAGCAGGAGCAGTAGGTGGTGAGTAAAAGCTCCGGTGACACCCCGGTTCTCCTACCTCTGTCCGTGGGTCTTCCGCCAGGGCTGCTTCTTCTGTCTTCACCGGCCAACACAGCCTTCTACCCCGCCATGGCGCCTGGCTGGCTGGAGAAGCCCAACTGAGGCTATCGGGACGATAAGTGGGACAGCTAAAGCAAAGCATCTTCAGGCCTCTTTGCGGGTGGGCAAAAATTGTTCTTTTTTTTCTTTTCAAAATATAGTCCGCCCCCCACCCCACAATGTCTGAGGGACAGTGGATTGCCCCCCTGCTGGAAAAGTTTGTTGACCCCTGATCTAGTGGAATCAGTCCTACAGAAGGAAGAGAGATTCAGCCGGCAACCGCTGCTTTAACCTTCAGATGCCTGCCGGAAACTTATCTGTGCCGCTGAGCTTGTGTCGGCAATTAAGGAAAATGTATTTCCATAAAAGTTGGTTGATGGTAGGGATGGAGGAGAAATTAGTTTCAGTTAATCTAGGGAATTAACCCTCTCTGTAACAGCATGTGAAATGAAACACAGGCATCCTTCGAAATCTGCACCTATCCGAATTTTGCGATGCAGTCCCTCAACCAAACAAGATAATAATAATAAATTAATAATAATAATAATAATAATAATAATAATAATAATAATAATAAATTATTTATACCCCACGTATCTGGCTGGGCTTCCCCAGCCACTCTGGGCGGCTTCCAAAAAAATATTAAAATAGTGTAATACATCAAACATTAAAAGCTTCCCTGAACAGAACTGCCTTCAGATGTCTTCTAAAAGTCTGGTAGTTGTTGTTCTCTTTGACATCTGGTGGGAGAGTGTTCCACAGGGCGGGCACCACCACCGAGGAGGCCCTCTGCCTGGTTCCCAGTAACTTGGCCTCTTGCAGTGAGGGAACCTCCAGAAGGCCCTCGGCGCTGGACCTCAGTGTCCGGGTAGAACGATGGGGGTGGAGATGATCCTTCAGATATACTGGACCGAGGCCGCTTAGGGCTTTCAAGGTCAGCACCAACACTTTGAATTGTGCTCGAAAACGTACTGGGAGCCAATGCAGATCTCTCAGGACCGGTGTTATATGGCCCCAGCAGCCACTCCCAGTCACCAGTCTAGCTGCCGCATTCTGGATTAGTTGTAGTTTCTGGGTCACCTTCAAAGGTAGCCCCACATAGAGTGCATTGCAGTAGTCCAAGCAAGAGATAACCAGAGCATGCACCACTCTGGAGAGACAGTCCGCAGGCAGGGAGGGTCTCAGCCTACGTACCAGATGGAGCTGGTAAACAGCTGCCCTGGACACAGATTTGACCTGTGCCTCCATGGACAGCTGTGAGTCCAAAATGACTCCCAGGCTGCGTACCTGGCCCTTCAGGGGCACAGTTGCCCCATTCAGGACCAGGGAATCCTCCACATCTGCCCGCCTCCTGTCCCCCAAAAACAGTACTTCTGTCTTGTACTTTTACAAGATCTGCATAATAATAATAATAATAATAATAATAATAATAATAATAGTGCATCCATATAATCATAGAATTGTAAAGTTGAAAGGGATCTTGAGGAATGTCTAGTCCATCCCCCATGCAATGCAGGAATACGCAGCTGCCCCGTACGGGGATCAAACCTGCAACCTTGGCGTTATCAGCACAGCGCTCTAACCGACCGAGCTATTCATGATTAAGTGTTCACAAAAATGAAGATAACAGTGAAAATGCCATACAAAATGCATGATATTACGGCAAATCACTTGCAAAAGAGAAGGGGGGGGGGGAAGTGCATATCAGTCAAAACTGCACAGAGGAATGTGTTTAGTTGGAGAAATCTGCCCGAAATTGGCTGGTGAATTTTCACGAGGTTAAAAAGCCAACAAACCACAAATTGCTGCAAAATGTGGAGAACTGGGCTTTTGAATGGGAAACAGAGAGAATGGAGAGATCCTTTCTTAGCAGGCGGTCTCTGATTTAAAATACGTTTGTGGGGCGTTTTGTTGTTGTTGTTTAAATAAAAACTGCTGTATATAGGTATTCTTGTCGTAAACTGCTTTTATTTTTTAGAAACGATATGGCAGCATATAAACAAATTCATAAATAAATAAGCGGGAGCTCTTTCTAACGGGTTAAATCTGGATCGCTTCATTTCTTTGATATTCTGTGCTGCAATGTCACTATTAAGTTGGGGGGGGGGCTTGGTGTCTCATGTGCCTTGCTATATAAACTCTTAAGAAGAAAAGCAATGAAAATAACAAAACAAATGAAATAAAATAAAAAGAAAGAGACATGCAATGGCGTTCAAGGAACATTCCAGTCAGGCAGAAACACTTTGGGGTGTGTGTCCCCCCTCTTTACAGTCAAGTGGGGTATGGCATGAAATAAACAACAAATACAGTGGGTGCTCGGGTTGCAAACATGATCCATGCGGGAAACACGTCCGCAACTCGCAGCGCCACGTCTTTGCACGTGTGGGTTGTGATTCGGTGCTTCTGCGCATGCACAAAGCACAATTTAGCGCTTCTGCGCACGTGCAACTGCCGAAACCCGGAAGTAACCTATTCCTGTACTTCCAGGTTTCGGCACGTCCATAACCTGAAAAAACGCAACCTCAAGCGTCTGTAACCCGAGGTATGACTGTAGCACCAACCTGGATAGCTCACTTGGTTCGAGTGTGGTGCTGATAACGTCAAGGTTGCAGGTTTGACCCCTGTTTGGGACAGCAGCATATTGCAGGGGGTTGACCTAGATGATTCTCAGGGTTCCAATTCTACAATTCAAGGCCTCTAAGGAGGGTGCAGGGACGCGGGTGGCGCTGTGGGTTAAACCACAGAGCCTAGGATTTGCCGATCAGAAGGTTGGCGGTTCGAATCCCCGTGATGGGGTGAGCTCCCGTTGCTCGGTCCCAGCTCCTGCCAACCTAGCAGTTCAAAAGCACATCAAAGTGCAAGTAGATAAATAGGTACCACTCCGGCGGGAAGCTAAATGGCGTATCCATGCGCTGCTCTGGTTCACCAGAAGCGGCTTAGTCATGCTGGCCACATGACCCGGAAGCTGTACGCCGGCTCCCTTGGCCAATAAAGCGAGATGAGCGCCGCAACCCCTGAGTCGGCCACGACTGGACCTAATGGTCAGGGGTCCCTTTACCTTTAAGGAGGGTGCAAAGCAAGGCTGGTGGGGAGGTGTTCTGTGGGAAAGTGTGTTACCTGGAGAGAGTCGTTAGGGTCATGTCAGGGAACTGCCATCAGCTCAGAGGCGAGAGGTGGAAGGGCACTTGTGTTATAGGGAGCTTCCGAAAATCTTGCGAAGCAGTTCCTCCTCCAGCGAGGAGGAAAGCCCCTCCTCCAGTGGGGAGGGGGTGCAGGGATCAGGAGATGCTAGGGAGAGCCTCAACACTGAGCCTGAGCAAACCAGAGAGGCGGGAAGTACGCCCCTGCCAGCGCCCATTCTGCGCAGTAAGCTTCGGCGCAGGGAGGGAAGGAAAAGGCTGGGGGTGACGCGACTTTTATGTTGGTACAACACTCCCAGATTCTGCTAGCAATTGAACCAGACATGAACTTACTGTGCTGGTCCCGTGGGCTAACCAAGAGGCAAGGTCCAAGTCCAGTCCGAGGTCAAGGGTGCAGTGTGGAGGCTGTCCATTAAAGCTGAAGCTGGGTCCAAGGCAGGGAGTCGGGTGAGGCCAGGAACTCTGGCAGAAGAGCAGGACAGGGTGCAGCCAGGAACAGGCTACCGACAATGTTGCTCCCGCGACCTGGGACTGGGCTGGCTGGCTTTTATCTGCCCCGAGGCATAGGGCGGCCCCGGTCCACAGGTGATTTGCCTCTCCTGGCCTGGAGGCGAGCACTCCTCCTGTGGGAACTTAGTTCCCTCCGCCTCTCTGCCCTGAGCCTCTGCAGCTCAGGAGAGGCTGGAGGGTTACCGGACCCAGAGGCCACCTCAGCTTCCTTTGACGGGGCTGAGGGTGGAGCACCTGCAGGCAATGGGTCCTCCATCCCCTCAGGAGCCAGAGCAGACTCAGCTGATGCCTGCACCTGAGGACCCAGCACAGGTGAGGACCCTTCAGGCTCAGGCCCCAGCCCCGGCTCAGCTGGTTCTGGAGGCGGGGAATCCTGTGCAGGCTGGGATTCCTCAGGTTCTGCCTCCGAGTCCGAATCCCAGGCCATCACACTTACGACGCTCTTCAGTGTAAATAGTTTGCACCTAAAATAAAGCCTGGAAAAGACAGGTAGGAGTCTTGCCTGTTTACTCTCGAGCAACCACACCCGCACCTGACAGGTCACATAGTTTTGGAGGGCCTCTCTCCCTGGGGGTAAGGCTCCCCACCCCTGCTGTCATGGCATTCTTCACTGGACGGGGCTGGACTAGACGGCTTTCAGGACCCCCCCCTAACTTTTACAAAAGCTTCCTTTCCTTTTTGGGGGGAGGAAAACAGCCTGCTCTTGGGGTTAAGTTAAATTCCAAAAGGCCTCCGGAATCGTGCTCTTTTCCTCGGCTTTATTCACAGCGAACTGGGTCCCCGAGGAGCTAAAAAGCCACTTAAGCTGTCAGCTCCAATCTAGCGTGCATTTGAAGACAATCTCATAATTATATAAGCACGGCCGTGAAGATGCAAAAGGATGGCCTGCCATCCACGACTCCCCTTCTCCCGCAGCTGTCACTCAGGCGACTTGACAAGGAGAGAGGACCAAACAGCTTCGCCGGGCTTTTGTTTTTCGGCAGTTGATGAGCTGCAACAGCCTCTGCCAAGCTGGCGCCCTCCAGGTGTTGTCAGCTTCCAGACAAAACCAGCTCTAGCCAAGTGCGGCCATTTTGGAGCACGGATCCCCTCAGTCCCTGCCAGCGCAGCCATGTTGGACCCAAACTCCCATCAGCCTCAATGCTAGGAATAACGAACCATGTCCTCGTGAAAATTCAGCATCTTAGTGCAACTTTCTTCTCATATACATAGCTTTGCATTGGAGTCCACCCAACAGGCCCGTTTCTCTACAAGAGAACAGGGCCTTTTCTGCGGTGGCTCCCCGTTTGCAGAATGCACTCCCCAGGGAGGTTTGCCACGCACCTTCATTATACACCTTTAGGCGCCAGGCAAAAATGTTCCTCTTCAACCAGGCCTTCGGCTGACTAGTATCCAATGCCCTTTTAAAATGTGTTGTAGATTTTAAAATGTGTTGGTGGGTTATCTTTGTTTACACACACACACATACACACACACACACATATTGGTTTTTGCATATATTTTCCAAACAAAACATATCTCATCTCATCTTATACATCATTTTGGCTATTTTAGCATAAGACTTCCATCAACCACGTCTAATGATTTTCAAACCTCCTCTTTTAATCTTACATTTATTATCCTAACTATTACTTTTAATAATAATAATAATAATAATAATAATAATAATAATAATAACCACCTGCCCATCTGCCTGGGTTTCCCCAGCCACTCTGGGTGGCTTCCAACAAAACACTAAAATACAATAACATATTAAACATTAAAAGCTTCCCTAAACAGGGCTGCCTTCAGATGTCTTCTAAAAGTTTGGTAGTTATTTTTCTCTTTGACATCTGGTGGGAGGGCGTTTCACAGGGTGGGCGCCACTACCAAGAAGGCCCTCTGTCTGGTTCCCTGTAACCTCACTTCTCGCAGCGAGGGAACTGCCAGAAGGCCCTTGGCGCTGCACCTCAGTGTCCGGGCTGGACAATGGGGGTGGAGACGCTCCTTCAGGTATACAGGACCGAGGCCGTTTAGGGATTTCTTTTTTTTTTTTAATGATATTTATTAAAATTTCAAAGAATACAAAAACAAAGAATAAAAATACAAGAAAATACAAAATACAGAAAAAAGAATAAATTTTTTAAAATATAACAAAAAAAAAGGAAAATAAAGAAAATCATACAAGATAAAAACAGTTAAAAACACGTTCACTTTCCATAACATATCTTCCTTACCCTTATTTCCCTGGACCTCCTCATACCTCCCTTTTTTGTATTCCAGTTCAGTTTGTTAGTTCAGCAAATCCTTACCATTAAGCTTTTACCCATTTGTAAACTTTTTTCGTATCTCTTAAAGCATTACAGCTGGAAACCACTTAGTTTCTATCCAACATTCTTCTAAGATTCATTAATTTTACAATATTTCTGTAAATAGTCTTTAAATTTCTTCCAATCTTCTTTCACCGACTCTTCTCCCTGGTCTCGGATTCTGCCAGTCATTTCTGCCAATTCCATGTAGTCAATCACCTTCATCTGCCATTCTTCCAAAGTGGGTAGATATTGTGTCTTCCAATACTTTGCAATGAGTATTCTTGCTGCTGTTGTAGCATACATAAAAAAAGTTCTGTCCTTCTTTGGCATTTAGGGATTTCAAGTTTTAGGGATTTCAAGGTCAGCACCAAGACTTTGAATTGTGCTCGGAAACGTACTGGGAGCCAATGTAGGTCTTTCAAGACCGGTGTTATGTGGTCCCGGTGGCTGCTCCCAGTCACCAGTCTTTTAATAGTCAATGACTTAGAATCCATTCTCATAAATCCTTTCTGTAATATTTCATATAGTTCTCCTTACAAAACTTCTTGTAGTCCTACAAGCGTATTCAGTTGATTACAATTGTCTTTCAAATAACTCTCATATTTACACCAATCTTGCAATAATTTCTGGTCCCGCCAGTTTTGAATTCTCCCTGTCATCTTATCCAATTCTGCGTAGTCCATTAATTTCATCTGCCATTCCTCTTTCATTGGTAATTCTTCTTGCTTCCATTAAATAATAATAATAATAATAATAATAATAATAATAATAATAATTTTTGCAATTTTGCCCCTCCCAGCTAAGCAGTCTGTGTGTCTGTCCAAATTTGCCACACCCCTTCCCCCCCCCCATAAGAAGTTGGAAGGGACCCCAATATCCAACCGCCTGCAATGCAGAAATCTCAACTAAAGTATACAGGGCAGGTGATTATCCTACCTCAGCTTAAAAACCGCCACAGAAGGAGAGTCCACCACCTTCTGAGGTCGTTTCTGTTCCACTATCAAACAGCTCTTGCTCTTAGAAAGTTCTTCTGAAGGAGGTGAGGACAGGTGACCCCACCTAGCCCCGAAGTCACCCCCCCCCCATCAGGCCTCAAAACTGTCCAAAATTCCTTTTCTCTCTTCTAAAAATCCACAGCTAAAGTTTTCCTCTGTTTTCTCACAAGATGCATAGGCAAAATATTACTTTTATCAGTACGAGAAGGCTTCAAAAAGCTAATGAATAGACTCTGTCAGAGCAAGCCTGAGAACTGACTCTTATCTCACTCTGGTTGTAACACATCTTGGACACGCTGAACCACAAGGCTTCTCACACCCTTTTTCTGGGAAGGGCGCCAAGAGTCCAAAAGAGTCCCAAGACGGGAGCTTTCTGTTCATGCTCAGGGGAACTCATGGGGCAGGAGTATAGCATCCTCAATAGGAGTATAGCATCTAGATCAAGGGAAGTAATAGTGCCACTGTATTCTGCTCTGGTCAGACCTCACCTGGAGTACTGTGTCCAGTTCTGGGCACCACAGTTCAAGAAGGACACTGACAAACTGGAACGTGTCCAGAGGAGGGCAACCAAAATGGTCAAAGGCCTGGAAACGATGCCTTATGAGGAACGGCTAAGGGAGCTGGGCATGTTTAGCCTGGAGAAGAGGAGGTTAAGGGGTGATATGATAGCCATGTTCAAATATATAAAAGGATGTCACATAGAGGAGGGAGAAAGGTTGTTTTCTGCTGCTCCAGAGAAGTGGACACGGAGCAATGGATCCAAACTACAAGAAAGAAGATTCCACCTAAACATTAGGAAGAACTTCCTGACAGTAAGAGCTGTTTGACAGTGGAATTTGCTGCCAAGGAGTGTGGTGGAGTCTCCTTCTTTGGAGGTCTTTAAGCAGAGGCTTGACAACCATATGTCAGGAGTGCTCTGATGGAGTTTCCTGCTTGGCAGGGGGTTGGACTCGATGGCCCTTGTGGTCTCTTCCAACTCTATGATTCTATGATTCTATGACTCTTGAGGAGGAGGAGAAAGGGGAGGGAACTGAAGGGGAATATATGCTCTGTGCGAATGGCTGTGAACTCGTGCTTGTTTTGTGAATCTATCACACTTGCTCCTTCTACCAGCCTGGATTGGTAGAAATAAAGCTTTTTCTCTGAAACTATTCCTTGAGTGTCTGTTGACTCCCATTTTCCCTGTCCCGGGCGTAAAGCTCTTCTCACCCGAGGCTAAAAAGGCTACACTTCCTTTTTTATGTATGTTATTTATGCTTTTCAGGTTTGTACATTTCACTGATTTTACAATCATTTTAACATTTCAAAACTTGACTTCCTTCCCCCTCTTTCTGTGGTCCCTTACATTTATAGTTAATATCTTCTGCATATCCAAATTAACTTAATTTGCTTATTTATTCATCTACTTTGAATCTATACTCCTGTAAGACTGCAGGTCTTAATAATCCTCCAATGTTATTATCTGTTTGCAATTTATCTGTAAATATTCAAAAAGCCATTTCCATTCTTTTATAAAAAGTTTGTTATCTTGATTTCTTATTCTTCCGGTAAGTTTTGCCGTTTCTGCATATTCCATAAGCTTTTGTATCCATTCTTCCTTTTCTGGGGCTTCTAATTCTTTCCATTTTGGAAAACTCAGCCATGGTATTAACATGCGCAAAACAACAACAAACACGCAAGACGTAACCGGCTGTACGTTTGAAAGAATAACATATACTATTCATTGTATTGAATTGTAGATTTCAACAGAAGTACCGTATTTTTCGCTCTATAAGATGCACCAGACCACAAGACGCACCTAGTTTTTGGAGGAGGAGAACAAGAAAAAAAATATTCTGAATCTCAGAAGCCAGAACAGCAAGAGGGATCACTGCGCAGTGAAAGCAGCAATCCCTCTTGCTGTTCTGGCTTCTGTGATAGCTGCGCAGCCTGCATTCACTCCATAAGACGCACACACATTTCCCCTTACTTTTTAGTAGGGAAAAAGTGAGTCTTATAGAGCAAAAAATACGGTAGCTCATAAAGTTCAACTGAAAAGTAGAAGACTGTGGGAACAGAATGCTGGACTTGACAAGCCATTGAGCTTAATCCAGCAAGCCTCTTTTTACATACCTGCCAAGTGTCCCTGAAAAAATGGGGCACCCCGTTTCCCCCCCGTGTGAGACCTTGGTGGCCATTTTTGGGGGGCCAAGAGTGTGGCGCAGGTCATGTGTCTCACCCAGGAGCATGTCCCGGAAGACACGTGCCCCTGTTTTTTATCTGAAAAAATTGGACGGTGTGTTCTTATACTCTTACGCATGGAAGGCGGGTGTCCTAGCGGTGACCCACAGCCTTTCCCTCCCCACCCTCCTTTCGATCTCCGCAACAAATGTGCCCCCAACTTCGAGACCCCTAATAACGTCACCGCCCTCGCTCACTCGCCGCCGCTTTATGCCTTAATCTGCTTTATGTCCGACAGGAAATTGCTGGTTCCGGCGTAGTCTCCAGTTAGTAAGTGGTAATTTCGCTAGCTGCAAATTGTCCTCGCCAGGCACTGCGGGCAGGTCTCTGAAAATGAGGAGCTGCCTCCTAGGAGAGGAGGAGAAAGTAATTAACTCTGAGAGGCACGTTTAATTGCTGTGCCCGTTTTGGATGGCGCAGCCCTCGTGGGTAGCCAGGGTCTCTGTGTGTATTTATTCTGGATGTGCCGCTGTTTTCAGGCCAGCCGCTAAGTGGTTTTAGTCAGTTGCATTTTGGAGGTGAAAAGGGGGGGGGGTGTCTATGCTTCTTGTACTTACTCACAATTTCCTCTAAAGCTCAGCCTTTCACTCTTTCATGGCACAATCCAAACCAAAGACCTGATTTTAATGTGCGAGTTTGGAAGAGCAGGACCATTTTTTTTAAAAAAAGATTTTATTTATTTACTTCAAAATAGAAAGACCTAATAGAAAGGGATGTGGGTGGCGCTGTGGGTTAAACCACAGAGCCTAGGGCTTGCCAATCAGAAGGTTGGCGGTTCGAATCCCCGCGACAGGGTGAGCTCCCGTTGTTCGGTCCCAGCTCCTGCCAACCTAGAAGTTCGAAAGCACATCAAAGTGCAAGTAGATAAATAGGTACAGCTCCGGCAGGAAGGTAAAACGGCGTTTCCGTGCGCTGCTCTGTTTTGCCAGAAGCAGCTTAGTCATGCTGGCCACATGACCCGGAAGCTGTATGCCGGCTCCCTTGGCCAATAAAGCGAGATGAGCGCCACAACCCCAGAGTTGGTCACGACTGGACCTAATGGTCAGGCGTCCCTTTACCTTTACCTAGAAAGACTTCAAGTAAACATAGGCCTACCACAGAGTCAGGCTAGATCACAGCTTGGGACACGGGTGAGACAGGGAGGTGAGTCACCGGGGGATCAGGACCGGCCGCTACCCCGACAAAGATAAAAGGCTGTCAGACCCTGCCCCAGGTTGTGGGAGCAACGTTGCTGTTTGCCAGAACCTGCCTGTGATCCTGTGCTTGACCTTGCCTGGTTTCCTGCCTCGTGTCCTGCCTTGGCCCTGTCGGACTGATTCCTCACGGAACCCTTGGATTTGGGACCGGACCGGGATTACCCCCGGGCCCAGCACAGTCTTTGGCACAACTGAGCTGGGAGTTCCAGTTCTTCACCCGGCAGTGAGGCCAACCTGGGGCAATCCAGAACTTCCTCAATGCTCTCCAAACCTATCTTCCCCAAGTCCTTGCACAGCTCCCTGTTAAGAACAAGAGCAGATCCAAACCATGCAAATGCAGAAAGGAAGAAAAATACCTGCCCACTGAAGCATGCAAGGGCTTTGCGATTTCGGCAGCCCATGCCAAGAACTTGTGGGCAAATCCTCCCGAAGAAATCAGCTCCATCATTCACCTTGATTGGGCCATATGGATACAATTAGGCTTTATCTAAGTGAAACCATACGCAATTATCTCCTCCAATTGCACTGACAATCTAGGCCATCCTGATGCTTTGGCATAGCCTTAGGGGAGGAAGAACGGGCAAGGGAGGATTCCAGAAAACACCGGGCAGAAGTTAATTATACGATCATTGCTGATAAAACTGAAATGCGTCAGAGGGAGAGGAGGGAGGGAGCAGAGAGAGCTCGCCTCTGCATTGTTCATAAAATTACCAATGGGGGTGGTGGTGGTGGTATTTTCTGAAAATCTCCATGTTGAGCTTATCTGCAAGGATCCTTCCCACTATGATGGCCTCTTGAGAGTCCCATGGACTGCAAGAAGATCAAACATGTCCATTCTTAAGGAAATCAGCCCTGAGTGCTCACTGGAAGGACAGATCCTGAAGCTGAGGCTCCAAGACTTTGGCCACCTCATGAGAAGAGAAGACTCCTTGGAAAAGACCCTGATGTTGGGAAAGATGGAGGGCACAAGGAGAAGGGGACAACAGAGGACAAGATGGTTGGACAGTGTTCTCGAAGCTACCAGCATGAGTTTGACCAAACTGCGGGAGGCAGTGGAAGACAGGAGTGCCTGGCTTGCTCTGGTCCAGGGGGTCACGAAGAGGCGGACACAATTAAACGACTAAACAGCAACAACAACAACATCTTAACCAAGTCTGGGGCCTGATCCTGAAGAGTCCCAGTCTGCACAGGTTCCCCTGCAACGAACACCAGCTGGGCCGAGTCAGGGGCCTGAGCCTGCCCTGGCTCCAGATGCGGGGATGACCTCGTTGCCTCCAGCTGGGCCATCACTTACAGCTGCTCCACTACCAGTTGGGTCAGGGGAGGCTGAGGCGGCCTCTGGGTCTGGTAGCCCACCGACGTCTCCTGAGCTGCAGAGACTAAGGTCTGAGAAGAAGAAGAAGAGAAGAGGAGTTTGGATTTGATATCCCGCTTTATCACTACCCGAAGGAGTCTCAAATCGGCTAACATTCTCCTTTCCCTTCCTCCCCCACAACAAACACTCTGGGAGGTGAGTGGGGCTGAGAGACTTCAGAGAAGTGTGACTAGCCCAAGGTCACCCAGCAGCTGCAGGTGGAGGAGCGGAGACGCGAACCTGGTTCCCCAGATTACGAGACTACCGCTCTTAACCACTGCACCACACTGGCTCTGAGAGAAGGAGAGACCTGAGTACTCACAGGAGGAGTGCTCGCCTTCGGGCGACACAGGGAGGTGAGTCGCCGGGGGATCAGGACCGGCCGCTACCCCGACAAAGATAAAAGGCTGTCGGACCCTGTCCCAGGTTCCGGGAGCAACATTGCTGTATGCTAGATCCTGCCTGAGATCCTGTACCTGTCCTTGCCTGGTTTCCTGCCTTGTGTCCTGCCTTGACCCTGTTAGACTGACTCCTAATGGAACCTATGGATTCTGGACCGGCCCTGGACCGCGTTTCACGGGTTACCCCCGGGCCCAGCACACCCACCTTGGCCCGATTTTCACCTTGCTCCTTGATCTTGGGTTTCATCTTAAAAGAATATCACACCACTTCAAACCCCCAAAGAATCATGGAAACTGTAGTTTGTTAAAAGGTGCTGAGAGCGGAGAGGAGACCCCACACAGCTACAGTTTCCAGAGTGGCCCAGCTCTGGCCCAGCATGAGAATCTTAATCTCAGGGTCGTGAGACTGAGCCCCACATTGGGCAAAGGATTCCTGCATTGCAAGAGCTAGATGATCCTTGTGGTCCCAATCCGTGGCAGATCTACACTTTTGGGCCCTGAAGCTTGGACTCTTATGGGGCCCCCTTCGCAACCAGCAACAAGGTCTGGGTAACCACTGTTAATATTCTTAAATGGGGTTGTCTACAACACCTGTGCTGTTGACCATCAAACTTTGGGATTGTTGAAATACGTAGAACAAAAAAATTAACCTGAGTCGTATGACTCAAACTGCGTCGACGAGACCCACTTTAAAAAATGTAATGTGGACTAAAGTCACTTGTGGGGCAGCTCTGAGATTAGGAGCCCTGAAGTTTAAGCTTCATTCGTTTCATACTAGATCTGCCCGTTTCCAACTCCACAATTCTATGGCTCTGTGATTCTGTGATATGGACAAGCTGGAACATGTGCAGAGGAGGGCAACCAAGATGACCAGGGTTCTGGAAACCAAGCCATATGAGGAATGGTTGAGGGAGTCAGGTAGGTTTAGGCTGGAGAAGAGAAAACTGAGAGGAGATATAATAGCCATCTTCAAATATCTGAAGGACTTTCACATGGAAGATGAACGTTTTCTCCTCCTCAGGAGGGTAGGACCCAAACCAATGGCTTCAAGCTACAAGAAAGGTGCTTCCAACATTATAAACATTATTTTTTTAAAAAAACACAACTTTCTGACAGAGCTCCTTGCGGATGGGGTGAAAAGAGAGGGGGTGTTGGATATTCTCTCCGTGTGTGAGAGAATCATTTGTTCCAGAAACAGAAGTTTCAAGAAGCAGCTGAAGGCTGAGATTGTTTGTATACGCAAGGACATTTTCTGTGGGAACTGCTCTTTGGACATGCGCCGTGTGACAGGAAGTGTTGATAACAATGCTTCTGTGCAACTTGTTGTAACTTGCCTTGCGGTGAGAGAAGCAGAGAGTGAGTCTTGGGCTCTTGCTGGCCTCTAAGCATGCCTTGACCACGGCAGTGGTGAATGTCTGTATATTTGTTGTTGTTGTTTAGTCGTTTAGTCGTGTCCGACTCTTCGTGACCCCCTGGACCAGAGCACGCCAGGCACTCCTGTCTTCCACTGCCTCCCGCAGTTTGGTCAAACTCATGTTCGTAGCTTCGAGAACACTGTCCAATCATCTCGTCCTCTGCCATCTCCTTCTCCTTGCGCCCTCCATCTTTCCCAACATCAGGGTCTTTTCCAGGGAGTCTTCTCTTCTCATGAGGTGGCCAAAGTACTGGAGCCTCAACTTCACGATCTGTCCTTCCAGTGAGCACTCAGGGCTGATTTCCTTCAGAATGGAGAGGTTTGATCTTCTTGCGGTCCATGGGACTCTCAAGAGTCTCCTCCAGCACCATAATCCAAAAGCATCAATTCTTTGGCGATCAGCCTTCTTTATGGCCCAGCTCTCACTTCCATACATCACTACTGGGGTAACCATAGCTTTAACTATACGGACCTTTGTTGGCAAGGTGATGTCTCTACTTTCACCACTCTGCTACACCCCACCCTGCTACACCCCAAAATCATTTGGCTCCAACTCACTGAGAGCCCCCCAGTTCCTCTTCCGAATCCATCCATCCCATCCACGGCCAGACTCATGACTCAACTGTACCCGACCAGAACAGACCAAGATGCAAGGGTTTGACACCCCGATTTTTATTTTTATTTTGAGATGTTTTCAGCACCGATTTCTGAGTTCTTTTCCCCAGAGACCATAGGGGAGCCTCACTCTGCAGAAATAAAACGCTGCCCGAGCCTAGACGAGAGAGAGACCGCAAGCCAAGCACGGCGCTTTACCAAATGGACTTGTGTCCAGAGTTTGATTTGCTGCCGGCTGGCCAGCCTCGAATCTCTGCACACAAGACGTTAATCATTAGCCTTCCCCCTTTTTGTGTTTTCAGCAAAAAAGCTAGAGGGAGAGGGGGGGGCAGAGGAGGGAAACACACGCCAACGAATCTGTCATGCATGACATTAATTATTGGTCCAGTGTCAAAAGTATTAAACTGCCAACGAGTACCCATCGCCATCCTCAGCTATGCAGGGGTAAAAGCTTAGCTTTTCATATATATATATATATATATATATATATATATATATATATATATTATAAAATATAATGCAAAGGGCACAGAGTTATTATTAAAACCCGAGGGGGAAGGGAGGACCGGAATGAGCTTCTGCTTTGAAAGGAAAGCTGGGGTTCAGCCTCTGGAAGACAGTTTCGAATCCTGCACCCTAAATCCATACAAACCCTTCAGCAATCGCTGCCAGGATCATGTGAAGAAGGAGTGCTGTGAAGCTGGGTTTGTTGGAAGTGCAGCAGCGGAGATCATTCCGTTGGTCGCTTAGGGGTTCATTCTGTGATCGGTGATGCTGCCCTCAGTGCTTTGTTCTCCCGACGTTTCCTTACCCCTGTTCATTTTCCAGCATTTTACATGGTGTAAAAGCCATTTCTGGAAATCCAGTGGAAGCTTAGTATTCATCGCTGCGCTAATTGCTTCCTGAGGAAAAAACCAAACCCGTTTCCAGCCTTGTTAACCTGGAAAGTTGTGGCATGAAACTGGAGTGGAAACAACTGGTGCATCTGAACCACAGGGAACCATTAAAAATGACTTCCCCCAGTGATTTGGCAGGTACTCTAAGGGATTAAGCAATCCTTCAGGTATCCAGGACCTGAAGCGTTAAGGGCCTTGCAAATTAATATGAGGCATGTGCGTGGGTTCTTCCCATTCTGTTGTTTTCCTCTATTTCTTTGCATTTGCTCACTGGAAGGACAGATCGTGAAGCTGAGGCTCCAAGACTTTGGCCACCTCATGAGAAGAGGAGACTCCCTGGAAAAGACCCTGATGTTGGGAAAGATGGAGGGCACAAGGAGAAGGGGACGACAGAGGACGAGATGGTGGGACAGTGTTCTCGAAGCTACCAGCATGAGTCTGACCAAACTGTGGGAGGCAGTGGAAGACAGAAGTGCCTGGCGCGCTCTGGTCCAGGGGGTCACGAAGAGGCGGACACGGCTAAACAACAACAACAACAAATGTGCCTGGGTTAGAGCAATATAAGAATGCAATGCTAAAATGCACTTGTTGGCATCCATCTGTCTTGAGAGATAGGGACGAAGTCAAACTGCTGCACTAACAGTACCCAAGTGATCTCCCCGGGGCTCAAGCCTGGGTGATATGTCTGGAGGTCCTGGGCTGCCCAGGCGACAAGACTCCCCTCTCAGCCTCATAGGTGTGGTCCAACGAAAGCAGAGGAAGACGTTTGGCACCAGCTGGGCTGCAGGCATTCCTTGAAGGCGCCATCCAACCATTTTAGGGACTCCACTCCAGATCTGTTTACCATAGCTGTCAACCGTCCCTTATTTGGCGGGAAAGTCCCTTATCCCAGCGCCGTGTCTCGCTGCTGTCCCTTATTGATGATGTTCCTTAAATTTCCCAGGTTTCAAAGGAAGCAGCTCCTCTCCCTCCCTCCCTGCCGGCCAGGGAGGAGGGAGGCTCCAACTGTGTTGCTTGGCTGCGTTGCTCACCCAATAAGGAGTCTAAGAACGACTGGGGGGGTGGAGCTTCCATGCCTTGTGCCGATCAAATTGGCCATGTTGCCTGGGGACTCGCCTTTGCTCAGCGCTTCCCAGCGGAGAGGTGACGGTGGTTTTCCTTGCTGCATCCCCTTTGCCGGGTTGCTGCACTGTGGGAACCACCGCTTGAGGCTTCGTTTGGCTGCTGGCTGGGCTTTCTGCCTTTGGCTCGGAGGGGCTCAGAAGTTGAACATACCTGTGCTTGGAAAATCCCTTATTTTGGCTGCTGATCCCTTATTTCCGAGGCTGCTGGTCCCTTATTTTAAAATCTGTAAGTTGACAGCTATTCTGTTTACTGCTGAGGGTTCACTCCTGAGCCTTTTCTTCCCCTGAAGATACCCCACAAGGAACAATTTCTCCCGCCCCAACCTCTTCCACCATCTCTTTCGCAAGCGTGGCATTCCCCTTCACCCCTTTCCACCAGTCAAAGGTTGATCAAGCTGGTGGTTTTACC
The DNA here is from genome assembly GCF_964106645.2 of Podarcis pityusensis. Classification (NCBI taxonomy): domain Eukaryota; kingdom Metazoa; phylum Chordata; class Lepidosauria; order Squamata; family Lacertidae; genus Podarcis; species Podarcis pityusensis. Next base: position 8,296,366 of record NC_138043.1, on the reverse strand, counting down.
TGCCATGGCTGGAAACATGCAGGGTCTTAAGAATGCAGCGCAAACCAGAAAAACCCACATAGATGCATGAAAACCAAGGAAGAAAAGAAGTACCTTAAAAGCACCCCACCCATTTGTTAGGACATGGGCAATTAAAGGCCAAAGTCCTCCCTAAAGATATGCAATGAAGGTGCCAGGTGAGCCTCCCTGGAGAGAGCATCCCGCAAATGAGGAGCCACCACCGAAAGGGTCTGTTCTCATGTTGCCATCCTTGGGACCTCTAGCGCATGGGTAGGCAAACTAAGGCCCGGGGGCTGGATCTGGCCCAATCACCTTTTAAATCCAGCCCACGGACAGTCCGGGAATCAGCATGTTTTTACATAATAAATAATAATAATAATAATACATTTTATTTATACCCTGCCGTCCCCAGCCAGAGCCAGGCTCAGGGTGGCTAACACCAGTAAAATTACAATAAAAACATAATGGGGAAAAAATCCAATTTAAAATACAGGTTAAGATGCAATTTAAAATGCAGCCTCATTTTAAAAGTAACGCATAAATCAAAACCGTAAGGGGAGGGAAACAGAAGGGTCAGACTGAGTCCAAACCAAAGGCCAGGCGGAACAGCTCTGTCTTGCAGGCCCCGTGGAAAGATGTCAAGTCCTGCAGGGCCCTGGTCTCTTGTGACAGAGCGCTCCACCAAGTCAGGGCCAGTACTGAAAAGGCCCTGGCCCTAGTTGAGACCAGTCTAACCACCTTGCGACCTGGGACCTCCAAAGTGTTGTCATTTGTGGACCTTAAGGTCCTCCGCGGGGCATACCAGGAGAGGCAGTCCCGTAGGTCCCGTACATGAGTAGAATGTGTGCTTTTATTTAAAATGCATCTCTGGGTTATTTGTGGGGCCTGCCTGGTGTTTTTACATGAGTAGAATGTGTGCTTTTATTTAAAATACATCTCTGAGTTATTAGTGGGGCATAGGAATTCGTTCATATTTTTTCCCCAAAATATAGTCCGGCCCCCCACAAGGTCTGAGGGACAGTGGACAGGCCCCCTGCTGAAAAAGTTTTGCTGATCCCTGCTCTAGTGGAAGGCACATGAAAAAGGGCCTCAGGTGATGAGCGCAGGGTTCGGATCCGGCAGAGGGAGTCCTCGAGATATTGCAGCCCTGAGCCCCTTGGGGCTTTATAGGTCACTCTGAACGGGGCCCGGAAATGAATTATTATGTTCCTGTGTTCCTTCCCCTCCCTCTTCCTCCCTTCCCAGATGGGGAGAGAAGACTCAGCAAAGCCCCTTCCCCTTCATGCTCTTTTTCTGCCTATCGGCTGTTACGTGTCAAGAGCGAACATGTTGTAGCAGCTTTGAGAGTCTCAGGTGGCAGAGAGATGCGCAGCTGTCGGAACCTCATTAAATCCTTAACAAGTGGTGCTGCAATTATTCGTGCTGAACGCTCCTATGCAGCGAGCCTGGCTGAAGAGACCTGGCAGCGGGGGACCTGTGCCAGAAACTGGGGGAGGCTGGCCCATGGGGGGGGGAGAGGGGCAGTGCCCCACCAACCTCCCTCTGACCTCAGTCCATCCACACCTACCTGCCCCCTTCCATGGTTTGACAAACTCCTGAGCCAGTGTGGTGTAGTGGTTAAGAGCGGTGGACTTGTAATCTGGTGAACTGGGTTCGCTTCCCGCTCCTCCACATGCAGCTGCTGGGTGACCTTGGGCCAGTCACACTTCTCTGAAGTCTCTCAGCCCCACTCACCTCGCAGAGTGTTTGTTGTGGGGGAGGAAGGGAAAGGAGATTGTTAGCAGCTTTGAGACTCCTTAAAGGTAAAGGGACCCCTGACCATTAGGTCCAGTTGTGACCAACTCTGGGGTTGCGGCGCTCATCTCACTTTATTGGCCGATTGAGCCGGTGTGCAGCTTCCGGGTCATGTGGCCGGCGTGACTAAGCCGCTTCTGGTGAACCAGAGCAGCGCACAGAAACGCCGTTTACCTTCCCGCTGGAGCGGTACCTATTGATCTACTTGCACTTTGACGCGCTTTCGAACTGCTAGGTTGGCAGGAGCAGGGACCGAGCAATGGGAGCTCACCCCATCACGGGGATTCGAACCTCTGACCTTCTGATCGGCAAGTCCTAGGCTCTGTGGTTTGACCCACAGTGCCACCCGCATCCCTGGCTTGAGACTCCTTAGGGTAGTGATAAAGCAGGATATCAAATCCAAACTCTTTTTCTTCTTCTTCTTCTTGATAACCAGCTTAGCACTGGCTGTGTACACACCGTGCCTCCAAAGCACATTTGAAGAACATTCTCCCCCTCAAAGAATTCTGGGCAATGTAGTTTACCCCTTTGCAGAACTACAACTCCCAGCAATCACTTAACAAACTACAGTGCCCATAATTCTTTGAGGTGGCGGTGAGGAATGCGCTTCAAATGTGTTTTAAAGGTATATTGTTTTCCTCTGTGTCGTAGAACTCAGCAGGGAGGAGGAACTAGAATCTAGCCACATGAATGTCTGATGTATCGTGTGGTTTTCTGTGTTCTGTTGGAAGCCGCCCAGAATAGCCAGGAGAGCAACCCAGTCAAATGCATGGGGTAAAAGCAGAACTATTTTTCTAGAAAAAGAATTCAGCATGCTCTCTTTTATTTAATTAAATGTTTTTATTAGCAATTTCAACACACTAAAATATCAAAACATATTCATTATTTCCCCCCCCCCACTCAGCTCCTCTCTCTGATTTCTCCACACATATTATTCTCTGCATATTATAAAATTGTATAAATCCTTATATTATCTGTCTACTATGTTAACAATCAATAAATTTGTGTATGTTTATTCAAAACCTGCCAAGGAGTCCAATTCATTTTGTTGTCTTTTCAAGTAATTTGTAAAAAGTTCCCATTCTTCTTTGAAGTCACAGTTGTCCTTATCTCACAATTTATATGTTAGTTTAGCCAGCTCTTCATAGTTCATCATTTTCTCTTGCCACTGTTCTTTTGTCGGGGTTTCCTCATTCTTCCATCCTTGTGCTATCAAGACTCTTGCCGCTGTTGTTGCATACATAAATAAATTCTTTGTTTTCCTTGGCAGGTCTTGTCCTGCAATCCCTAACAAAAATGCTTCTGGTTTTTTTTTTTTTTTTTACAAATGCCATTTTAAACATTTTCTTCAATTCATCATATATCATTTCCCAATTTTTTTTAACTTCTCTACATTTCCACCACATATGATAAAAAGTCCCTTCTTTTTCTTTACATTTCCAACATGTATTGGACCCGGTTCAGAATTCAACATGTTCTTACCATGGCAGTGGCCTACCTGAGAGGAGCCGGAACTGAGTTGCAGTGAGTTCCATTTGAAAAAAATCCCTGGGTATAAGATAATGATAGGGACGTGGGTGGTGCTGTGGGTTAAACCACAGAGCCTAGGACTTGCCGATCAGAAGGTTGGCGGTTCGAATGCCCGCGACGGGGTAAGCTCCCATTGCTCGGTCCCTGCTCCTGCCAACCTATCTACTTGCACGTCAAACTGCAAGTAGATAAATAGGTACCGCTTCGGCGGGAAGGTAAACGGCGTTTTCGTGCGCTGCTCTAGTTCGCGAGAAGCGGCTCAGTCCTGCTGGCCACATGACCCGGAAGCTGTACGCCGGCTCCCTTAGCCAATAAAGCGAGATGAGCGCTGCAATCCCAGAGTCAGCCTCGGCTGGACCTAATGATCAGGGGTCCCTTTACCTTTACCTTAAGATAATGATGATGATGACGATAATTCAAAGCAATGCATCTCAAGCACTTATGAAACCACTATAAGCAGCCATGGTTCCCCACCAAAGAACCCCGGGAGGTGCAGTTTGTTATGGGCGCAGGGGGTTGTTAGCTTCCCTCACAAAACTACAATTCCCAGAGTTCCCTATGAAGAGGAATTGTCTGTTAAACCCTTCTGCCTATCTTTTTTTTGCCATCTGTCAGGGATGCATTAGCTGAAGTTTCAGCACCGCAGGGGGTTGGACTAGATGACCACTGGGGTCCCTTCCCACCCTGCAGTTCTGTGATTATATGAAGCTTCCTTTTACTCTCTGCTCAGCTGTTTCCTGCCAGTCAGCTGAACAGAATTGGGACGGTGTCAGGGGGAGGTTTAATGGGGCATATTTTTTAAAAAACACGCACATATGCAAAGCAATATCCACCAATAGGCATAGATTCTTCCACTGGGAACTTCAGACGAATAGGGGCAAAACAATTAGTTTTACACTTTTTAATGCATGGTTTTTAATGCATGGTTTTTGCATGCAGGGGGAAGAAATGGAGGCAGTGAGAGATTTTACTTTCTTGGGCTCCATGATCACTGCAGATGGTGACAGCAGCCACAAAATTAAAAGACGCCTGCTTCTTGGGAGAAAGGCGATGGCAAACCTAGACAGCATCTTAAAAAGCAGAGACATCACCTTGAAGACAAAGGTTCGTATAGTTAAAGCTATGGTTTTCCCAGTAGTGATGTATGGAAGTGAGAGCTGGACCATAAAGAAGGCTGATCGCTGAAGAATGGATGCTTTTGAATTCTGGTGCTGGAGGAGACTCTTGAGAGTCCCATGGACTGCAAGAAGATCAAACCTCTCCATTCTGAAGGAAATCAGCCCTGAGTGCTCACTGGAAGGACAGATCCTGAAGCTGAGGCTCCAATACTTTGGCCACCTCATGAGAAGAGAAGACTCCCTGGAAAAGACCCTGATGTGGGGAAAGATGGAGGGCACAAGGAGAAGGGGATGGCAGAGGACGAGATGGTGGGACAGTGTTCTCGAAGCCACAAACATGAGTTTGACCAAACTGTGGGAGGCAGTGGAAGACAGGAGTGCCTGGCGTGCTCTGGTCCAGGGGGTCACGAAGAGTGGGACACAACTAAACGACTAAATAACAATGCACAATGCATGGTTTGTTTTCAAAGTTGAAGTCCTGACCCATTATGGAGAGAGAGAGAGAGAGAGAGAGAGAGAGAGAGAGAGAGAGAGCTTTTTTCCCACCCCAGATGTGCCATGTTTAGCAACCTTGATGGGATATTATAGCTGTCAATGAAGACCTTTCTGTCCAAACATGCTTGGCATATGTTGAAACATACTGCCTAGGATCAGGCCTGGTAAAGATGTATTATTAGTGGAGTGTTTGATTGTATTTACAATCACTGCTTTTTCTTTCTTTCTAAACACTCATTTTGATTCAAGAAAATCACCATTTTATAGTTAAAATCAGGAAAAATAAATACAGTAAATGGACAAAAGTACAAAGATTCACAAAATGTTTAGGGGTATGCGTGCCCCCCCAGAAAAAAGCACTGTTTACAATGATTATGTTATTGGAATAAAAATGATAATACACATGCCCTGTTCTGATTTGGGTTGCAATATACACACATTCCCCAATATTAGTATTTTATGAAATTTGTATATCTCCCTTCATAAAAAGTCCGCATGCTGGTTTACCACATAAAACACTAACATCAACACATAACATGACACGTAGACAGTAGAAAGATCAAAACACTTATATATAAACACAGTTAAAATAAGAAATCTGTATATTTTGGAAAGCGATTTGTTGGCCTGTCCATTTGTTTGTTCTCTCTGTGTTGAATGCCTCTCGATATTTCATTGCCAAACTAGCACAGAGGTTTCGCAAGTGGGGGTGGTGCTCTTTGGTGATGTTTGGACACTGGCTGCCATTTTGAATCAAGATGGCGGGCTGATACGTGCCTTTGCTGTGACTTTGCTGATTTTTTTTTTGGCTCAGATTTGTCTGCCTCTCAAAATATCACCACCAAACTCGATACAAGGGTTCCTGATATGTTTGTCACAAAGTTCATCACTGAATGCTGGGTGCCATTTTGATTCAAGATGGCAGACTAAAACATCACTTTGGTGTGACTTAGCACATTTTTATGTTTTACATGTTTTGGCTTCCTCTCAAGTTATCACCCGCCAACTTGGTATGAGAGTTCCCTGTTAAGTTGTGGGTGAACATATCAGACGACACAGCGATTCTTCAAACAGCTCTTGTTTATTCACAGGCCAGAACAGAACTGAACCGAAGGGTTCAGCCAACCTGCTTATATAGAGCTCAACTACAAAGCAACAGTAACAACTTTCTGTAACTATCCAATCACTGAGCATCACTTTCAATTGCTTATTTGCATATGCGGACCTGAGTGAAAACTATCTACAGTATACCCCTGCTGGCCCAGGGTGAGAACTTCAGTACATAAAAATTCCCGAAGGCGGGTCTGAGCGGCAGTCTTCGTCGCCGTTTGGATGTCTTGTGCACTTCTGAATCAAGATGTCAAACAGGAATGCGACTTTGCCATGACTTTGCCCAAGTTTTGGCACGACTGGCCAAAGCTCACAAATTCCTCTATCGGTTTAAAAACCGCAAGGTGTTTTGGTTTCTAGAAATTCCCAGGCACGCAGATTCTCATAACAGCAAGAGCACAAATAAAGGGGGAGAGAAGAAGAATGTCAGCGGCAGGATATACAAGAACAAGGTACAAGGACAGAATCTTCATTCTATCCGAAAGCAGCTCTTAATCTCAGCCTCCACAGGAAACGGCAGACCCTCCCAGCTCTCTGCATGCATAGATTGGTTTGGAGAGATGCACAATTCCCTCTCCAGAGACAGATTATGAGCACATTCTCCATGAGGCGTGGTGAATGTGGACACTGGCTAGCTGTCATGTGCGTTAGCCAAAATATTCATTTTATCGCCTGACATATGCCTGTACAGTGGACGCGCGGGTTGCAAACGTGATCCGTGCGGGATGCACGTTTGCAACCCGCAGCGGCCTGTCTGCACACACACGGGTTGCAATTTGGTGCTTCTGCGCACGCGCAAAGCGCGATTTAGCGCTTCTGCGCATGTGTGACTGCCGAAAGTAACCCATTCCGGTACTTCCGGATTTCGGCGGTCCGTAACCCAAAAAAAACACAACCTGAAGCATCTGTAACCCGAGGTATGACTGTACTGTATAAAACAGAAACTAGCCACATGTTTAATGGAAGAAGAAATTTAGAACCGAGGGGACCTTTGCATCAGAGGAGAAAAGAGGAACATAATAAGAGTGCTGGATCAGGCCAATGGACCATCTAGTCCGGTATCCTGTTCTCACAATGGCCAGCTAGAAGCCTGTGGAGAACCATGTAAAATTAAGATTTGCAAGGGTGATTGAGAATCCCAAATATTAAATAATTATGGGCTGCTGCCCCTGCTTGCCCCAGTTATGTTTAAACGTTACTCTGGTGGTTTTTCGTGGAGGGGGGAAGCCCTTCAGAGAGCACATTGCCAAACCATCTCTGAAGAACCACTCACGCTCCTTTAAAGAGCTCACCCAGGTCACCTGCCACTCACACTTCCTGCCTGCTGTTCTGTTGCCGTGGTGGAACTGCTGTGGCCACCTATTAGAATCATAGAATCACAGAATCATAGAGTTGGAAGAGACCACAAGGGCCATCGAGTCCAACCCCCTGCCAAGCAGGAAACACCATCAGAGCACTCCTGACATATGGTTGTCAAGCCTCTGCTTAAAGACCTCCAAAGAAGGAGACTCCACCACACTCCTTGGCAGCAAATTCCACTGTCGAACAGCTCTTAATGTCAGGAAGTTCTTCCTAATGTTTAGGTGGAATCTTCTTTCTTGTAGTTTGGATCCATTGCTCCGTGTCCGCTTCTCTGGAGCAGCAGAAAACAACCTTTCTCCCTCCTCTATGTGACATCCTTTTATATATTTGAACATGGCTATCATATCACCCCTTAACCTCCTCTTCTCCAGGCTAAACATGCCCAGCTCCCTTAGCTGTTCCTCATAAGGCATCGTTTCCAGGCCTTTGACCATTTTGGTTGCCCTCCTCTGGACACGTTCCAGTTTGTCAGTGTCCTTCTTGAACTGTGGTGCCCAGAACTGGACACAGTACTCCAGGTGAGGTCTGACCAGAGCAGAATACAGTGGCACTATTACTTCCCTTGATCTAGATGCTATACTCCTATTGATGCAGCCCAGAATAGCATTGGCTTTTTTAGCTGCCGCGTCACACTGTTGGCTCATGTCAAGTTTGTGGTCAACCAAGACTCCTAGATCCTTTTCACATGTACTGCTCTCAAGCCAGGTGTCACCCATCTTGTATTTGTGCCTCTCATTTTTTTTGCCCAAGTGCAATACTTTACATTTCTCTCTGTTAAAATTCATCTTGTTTGTTTTTGCCCAGTTCTCTAATCTGTCAAGGTCGTTTTGAAGTGTGATCCTGTCCTCTGGGGTGTTAGCCACCCCTCCCAGTTTGGTGTCATCTGCAAATTTGATCAGGATGCCTTTGAGTCCATCATCCAAGTCGTTGATAAAGATGTTGAATAAGACCGGGCCCAAGACAGAATCCTGTGGCACCCCACTAGTCACTCTTCTCCAGGATGAAGAGGAACCATTGATGAGCACCCTTTGGGTTCGGTCAGTCAGCCAGTTACAAATCCACTGAGTGGTAGCATAGTCAAGACCGCATTTTACCAGCTTCTTTACAAGGATATCATGGGGCACCTTGTCAAATGCCTTGCTGAAATCAAGGTAGGCTACATCCACTGCGTTCCCTTCATCTACCAGGCTTGTAATTCTGTCAAAAAACGAGATCAGGTTAGTCTGACATGACTTATTTTTCAGAAATCCATGCTGACTATTGGTGATCACAGCATTCCCTTCTAGGTGCTCACAGACTGTTTGCTTAATGATCTGTTCCAGAATCTTCCCTGGTATTGATGTCAGACTGACTGGGCGGTAATTATTTGGGTCCTCTCTTTCCCCCTTTTTGAAAATAGGGACAACATTTGCCCTCCTCCAGTCTGCCGGGACTTCGCCTGTTCTCCAGGAATTCTCAAAGATGACTGACTGCCAGTGGTTCTGAGATCACATCTGCCAATTCTTTTAATACTCTTGGATGCAGTTCATCTGGCCCTGGAGACTTGAATACATCTAAACTAGCCAAGTATTCTTGTACTATCTCCTTAGTTATTCTGGGCTGTGTTTCCTTTGCTGAATCATTTGCTTCAAATTCTTCAGGTCGGGCATTGTTTTCTTTATCGGAGAAGACTGAGGCAAAGAAGGCATTGAGGAGTTCAGCCCTTTCTGTGTCCCCTGTTTGCATTTCACCATCTTCTCCTCTGAGTGACCCCACTGTTTCTTTGTTCTTCCTTTTGCTACGAACATACCCATAAAAGCCTTTTTTGTTGCTTTTAACCTCTCTAGCAAGCCTGAGTTCATTCTGTGCTTTAGCTTTTCTGACTTTGTGTCTACACGTGCTGGCTATTTGTTTGAATTCCTCTTTGGTGGTTTCCCCCCTTTTCCATTTTTTGTACACATCCTTTTTTGATCTTAACTCAGTTAAAAGTTCTTTAGATAGCCATCCTGGCTTCTTTAGGCACCTTCCATGTTTCCGTCTCATTGGTATTGCCTGACGTTGTGCTTTTACTATCTCCCTCTTAACAAACTCCCAGCCATCATGAACTCCCTTTCCTTTTAGTATTACTGTCCATGGGATCTCACCCAGCACTTCCCTAAGTTTTATGAAGTCGGCTTTCTTAAAGTCAAGAAATTGAGTCCTAGTATGCTTGGCTGCTCCTTTCCGCTGTATAGTAAACTTCAGAAGAGCATGATCACTCGCGCCTAATGATCCTTCCACTTCTACCCCACTAACCAGGTCATCAACATTGGTTAGGACCAGATCTAAAATGGCTGTTCCTCTTGTTGCTTCTCCCACTTTCTGGACAATGAAGTTGTCTGCAAGGCCAGTGAGGAATCTGTTTGACCTTATGCTCTTGGCTGAGTTTGACATCCAACAAATATCTGGGTAATTGAAGTCCCCCATTACTACTATCTCCCTTCCTTTTGCATGCCACCTGAACAGCAGCATGACGTCAGCCTTACAATTTTATTTTATAGGGAGATACTAATATGCAAACTCCTTTCAAGGTCTAGCAGAACTGATCAAGAAGACATTTTGGAGTGGGTAGCTGGTCGTTGAAATGGAACCATTGTATAGCTCATGTGAATTTGCATGCCTTGCAATGAGCTAATTGAAAATTACTCAAAAACAATGTAAACTGACTTTTCTATTTAGCCATTTCTTAAGAACCTTTGACAAAATGCAGTGATAGATTTAGTTGAGCTAAATCATCCAGAGCTGGTGTACTATGCTAGTTTTAATCCATATGCTGATATATATCGTAATCCATATAGCATTTTTCTTTCCAGAGGAGGAATGAAATATAGATAAATTGAACCCAATGCAGTGAATGTTAGAGCTGCTTTGCAGTGCTCATGCAGCCTACGCATAAATATGCCTCACTGAGCTCAGTTGAAAAGTATAGGATCAGAGCACTAAAACCAATAGGATTTGGAAGAGGGGCAATCTCTTGCAAGCTGCTCCAGAAGAAATTCACTATGAATTCTGCCATTCATGGTGACTGGCTTAGTTGAGAATGGGCCGTGCCCTGAATATTGCAGTCATGCAGTTGGGAATGAGCAGAGGGAGGTGGTTTTCTGTGCCACAGGGCGAGAGCCTGCTCTGGCATAGAAGTGGGCCCCAGCCAGGTGAGAAATGGGAGAGGAGAGTTAGATAGTTCAGTCAGTGTGAGGCATGAGCCCATGACTGCTTCAGATACAGTGGTACCTCGGGTTAAGTACTTAATTCGTTCCGGAGGTCTGTACTTAACCTGAAACTGTTCTTAACCTGAAACACCACTTTAGCTAATGGGGCCTCCTGCTGCCGTCGCACCGCCGGAGCCCAATTTCTGTTCTCATTCTGAAGCAAAGTTCTTAACCTGAAGCACTATTTCTGGGTTAGCGGAGTCTGTAATCTGAAGCGAATGTAACCTGAAGCGTATGTAACCCGAGGTACCACTGTACTAGGAGAGTGCCTTATATGTGTATGCTTGGCAGCAACCCTTTGTAAAGGTAAAGGTAAAGGGACCCCTGACCGTTAGTTCCAGTCGTGGATGACTCTGGGGTTGCGGCGCTCATCTCGCTTTACTGGCCAAGGGAGCTGGTGTTTGTCCGCACTTTTTCCAGGTCATGTGGCCAGCATGACTAAACCGCTTCTGGCGAACCAGAGCAGCAGCACGGAAATGCCGTTTACCTTCCCGCCGGAAGGTACTTGCACTCTGACGTGCTTTTGAACTGCTAGGTTGGCAGGAGCAGGGACTGAGCAACGGGAGCTCACCTCGTCGCGGGGATTCGAACTGCCGACCTTCTGATCAGCAAGCCCAAGAGGCTCAGTACTTTAGACCACAGCACCTCCCGCATGTATGCACATTGTAATATTGTTGAGTTCAGCTGCGATTCCTGCATTGCAGGGCGTTGGACTAGATGACCCTTGGGGTCCCTTCCATCTCTATGATTCTGTGAGTGTGTTTACGTTTGAGTGCTTGATTGATGGAGAGACTGCTTGAGGTAGTGAATGATTGCATCATCACCACCATCATTTCCCCCCTAAATTGATTTTTGAATTCTGAATTTATTGTTATTCACATTTTATACTGTATTTTCTGCATCAATTAAGTGTTTTAAATTTGTTGTTAGCTGCCCTGAGCCCGGTTTTCTGAACCTGGAAGGGCAGGGTATAAATAAAAAAATATTGTTATTATTTATTTAAATCCCACATTTTCCTCCAAAGAGCTCCACACGACAACCCTGGGAGTGAGGTTAGGCTAAGAGGCTAGCCCATAATCTCAAACTTTATTACTGAGTGAGGATTTGAACCCTGATTTCCCGGGTCATAGAATCATAGACTCACGTATTGTCTCCATTGTAAACCGCTTTAACATATTCTGAAAGTAAGCAGGATATAAATGGAAATAATCAATAATAATTAGATTGAATTCAGCAAGGTTTACTGCCAGGTCAATGTGCACGGGATTGTCTCTAACTCAGGGCCAGTTCATGTAGGAGGAGCAACCGCTCAGTCCACATGGTCCGAATATCCTGAGTTGATCGGAAATCAATCGTTCAAAGTCAGCAGGTGTCATGGACTGGCTTGGTGCAGAGGTGCGGTGCGAGGCACCAGCTGGGGAACCCCCAAGGGATGAAAGCTCAGAGCCTGGAGACTGGTGTTGGGATGACAATGAGGGAGAATTGGGAGCAGACTGGGAGGAAGAGGTGTCCAAAGTGGAAGAGGTAACAGGTCTTAGTGAACAGGGAGAGTCAGTGGCAGAGAGCAGTCCAGAACCAGAGGCAGACGCAGAAGCTGGAGAGGAGGGATGTAGGGGTGAGTCAGGTTGTCAAAGAAGGCAGGGTTTCTCTCTCTTCTGCTTTGACCAGCTTCCCTCTCCCCTGGTCCACCAGAACCAGGAGAGGTATGAAGAGGGAGGAGCAAAGACAGGCATGACGACGGAGTCTCTGATTGCTTGGGAAGCAGTAGTGGAGCCAGCTGCTCTGGCACCAGGAGTGGCGTGCACCCTGGGGCGGGGCTGGCCACCCATGGGGGTGGGGCTAGCATCCCAGGGGGCAGGACGAGCACCCCAGGGGGACGGGAGAAGCATGCCGGGGGCACCGCCCACGGCAAGCGTCTTGGAGGTGCACGTCCCAGGGTGTGTGCCGTCCACTCCGAGTGTCCCGGGGTGTGTGCGTCCCAGGGGGTGTGCTGCCCACGCCGAGTGTCCCAGGGTGTGTGCGTCCCAGGGGGCAGCATGGTGATGTCACCCCCCTCAGGGATGACACCCAAGGTGGGCCTCACCTACTGCACCCACCATGCTCCGCCTCTGTTGGGAAGGTCCTGGGGGAGAGGGAGACTTAGACAAGTGTGGGGAGGCAGGGACCCCCAGTCCCCACAACTGTCTCATAGGAACAAGATCAGCTGAGATGAATAGCTGTGCTCACTAGGCCTGGTCTCCTGAGCAGGACTTTTTCCTCTGAATAAAGCATTAACCGCACTGATGCCGTGTGAGTTATTGCTGATCCGCTCCTGACACCTGCTCCTGGCAGCAGGTAGGTTTGCAAGTCTACCCTCACTGTTGTTGCTGTTTAGTCGTTTAGTCGTGTCCGACTCTTCGTGACCCCATGGACCAGAGCACGCCAGGCACTCCTGTCTTCCACTGCCTCCCGCAGTTTGGTCAGACTCATGCTGGTAGCTTCGAGAACACTGTCCAACCATCTCGTCCTCTGTCGTCCCCTTCTCCTTGTGCCCTCCATCTTTCCCAACATCAGGGTCTTTTCCAGGGAGTCTTCTCTTCTCATGAGGTGGCCAAAGTCTTGGAGCCTCAGCTTTAGGATCTGTCCTTCCAATGAGCACTCAGGGCTGATTTCCTTCAGAATGGAGAGGTTGGATCTTCTTGCAGTCTCTCAAGAGTCTCCTCCAGCACCAGAATTCAAAAGCACCAATTCTTTGGCGATCAGCCTTCTTTATGGTCCAGCTCTCACTTCCATACATCACTACTGGGGAAACCATAGCTTTAACTACCCTCACTAGAGATGTGCAAATCTGTCCATTTCAGGTTCTTGGCTGAGCTGCCCTTTTTGATCTGCATATGGTTCCATATGGTGAAAAATGGCAAGGATTTCTCGTGCAGTCTGAACCGAAGAGAAAATTGTTTCAAAGTAATGGCAAGATGGCGCGCTACGCCAGAGAAGTTAGATAAAGAAATTTGTGCACATTATCCTCTGTGCTGGAAATGTCAAGATGAATTATTTTATCGATGGGGAAGACTTGGTTAAGAGCGAAGACATTATGGAACAAGATTAAGAGGGTCGTTGTTGGGTGGATCATCAAATTAGGGTGCAATCCTTTACCTACTGGTCATTGTACGCAGAAAGGTAGAATAGAATTGTAGCGTTGGGAAAGGGAGCATGGGAACTGAAGTCCACAACAACGTCTACCCTAGGCATAGGCCATGCAGAACTATATGACTCAAGGAAGTTTCCCGGGTTCAAAAATTAACATAGTCCTTCCTCCTAAAGTTGTTTGCATGCATTGGACTCAATGTATTTAAACACTGACAATGGTTAACCAGAAGCGGTTTACATCCTGGGAGACCAGGATGCATCTGGTCCAGGAACAGTCTGCAGGTTGCCAGAGTATATTATGTAAGGAGAAAAGGTCAGGGCATTCTCAGTGGTGGCTCCTCAGCCCTAGAATGCCAGCCCTGCCAAGGGAGATACCCCTGGCACCAACGTCATCTCCTTTTCGGACCCACATCCAGTTCAGACACTTCCATCCTGGTGAATTGCACGGCGAGAAGAGGAAAGGGAAAAGTTGAAGCGTCACTTCCTCCCCCCTGGAAGTTAGGGGGCGTGACCAAGCTGCGTCTAGGAACAGACCTCTCTGGTCTTTTTTTTTTATAAAAAAATAATATTTATTACTTTTCCAACAATTTAAACATTACAAAGAAAAAATAAACAATACAATACAATACAATACAAAAACAATACATAACACTAACCTAACAAAAACAATTTAAACTAACAAAACAAAAACAGTTTAAAATAAATCAAACAATTTCAATATCTTATCTTTCATTCACTTATTTCAATGACCTCCTCACACCTCCCTTTTTGTATTCCACTTCTATTAGTTGTTTCAGCAATTCCTTTCCATCTTCCTCTGTTTTCTATCCTATAATTATCTTAACACATTTTAACCTTATTTTTCCCTTTAATTCTCTATTAATCTATTTATACTTAATTCCTTATAACATTTCTACTAAAGCCATATAACTTCATTCCAACATTTTTCTAACATTCATTAATTTTACAATATTTCTGTAAATAGTCTTTAAACTTTTTCCAATCTTCTTCCACCGACTCTTCTCCCTGGTCTCGGATTCTGCCAATCATTTCCGCCAATTCCATGTAGTCCATCAACTTCATCTGCCATTCTTCCTGGGTGGGTAAATCTTGTGTCTTCCAATACTTCACGATGAGTATTCTTGCTGCTGTAGTTGCATACATAAAAAAAGTTCTATCCTTCTTTGGCACCAATTGGCCGACCATGCCCAGGAGAAAGGCCTCTGGTTTCTTCAGGAAGGTATATTTGAATACCTTTTTCATTTCATTATAGATCATCTCCCAGAATGTCTTAATCCTTGGGCATGTCCACCAAATGTGAAAGAAAGTACCTTTAGTCTCATTACATTTCCAACATTTATTGTCGGGCAAACGATAAATTTTTGCAAGCTTGACTGGTGTCATGTACCACCTATAAATCATTTTCATTAAATTTTCTCTTAAGGCATTACATGCTGTGAATTTCATGCCTGTGGTCCATAACTGTTCCCAGTCAGCCATCATTATGTTATGTCCAACATCTTGTGCCCAGACCTCTCTGGTCTTAACCCCTTCATGCACTAACTAGCGCTCGAGCACAATTACATTTGACTGCAATCTCCTACCGCCTCTAGGCTGGGGAAAGGCTCCCTGCCTGAAACCCCAGGGTGAGTTCAGCTTTTCATTCAAGAATGAGGAGGACAAGAAATTGAAAAAAAAATAATGTTTAAAATGACATTTGTAAAAAACCAGAAGCATTTTTGTTAGGGATCGTAGGACAAGACCTGCCAAGGAAAACAAAGAATTTATGTATGTATGCAACAACAGTGGCAAGAGTCTTGATAGCACAAAGATGGAAGAATGAGGAAACCCCGAGAAAAGAACAGTGGCAAGAGAAATTGATGGACTATGCAGAACTGGTGAAACTGACATGCGAATTGCGAGACAAGGACGACTGTGACTTCAAAGAAGAATGGGAACTTTTTACAAATTATTTAAAAAGACAAATTATTTTACAAATTATTTAAAAAGACAACAAAATGAACTGGACTCCTTGGCATGTTTTGAATAAACGTACACAAATTTATTGAGGGTTAATATAGCAGATAGATAACATAAGGATGTATACAATTTTGCAGTATGCAGAGAATAACATGAGCTGAGAAATCAGAGAGAGGAGCTGAGGGAAGTCTTGGAGGGGAGGGAGGGAGAGTTTGTTGGGGAGCTAGGGGAAAAATAATATGATATGTTTTGATAATTTGTTATGTTGAGACCAGAGAGAAGAGACGGTGAAAGAAGATTGGAAGAAATTTAAAGACTATTTACAGAAATATTGTAAAATTAAGGAATCTTAGAAGGATGTTGGATAGAAACTAAGGGGGTTTTTTTTAGCTGTAATGCTTTAAGAGATATGAAAAAAGGTTTGCACCTGGGTAATTTCAATGGTAAGGATTTGCTGAATCAACAAATTGAACTGGAATACAAAAAAGGGAGGTATGAGGAGGTCCGGGGAAATATGTATAAGGAAGATAGGTTATGGAAATTTAATGCCCTTTTAATTGTTTTATTTGGTATGTTTTCTTTTTTTTCTTTTTTTACTTCTTTGGTTATATTTTTTTAAAAAAACTTTATTCTTTTTCTTTCTGTATTCTGTATTTTTGTATTTTTTTTGAAACTTTAATAAATATCATTTAAAAAAAAGAAAAGAAATTGTTAATAATTTATTTATTTATTTATTTTAAAAAACACAAATAAACACAAATTGGTTATGCCAATTTGTCCTGGTGTGTTTTACTTTAAAAGCAACAACCCATACACGACCCGGAGTTTTTGAGTTAGGATGGGAGTAGTTTAAATTTTTTTAAGCAAACCAGTAAACAAGCAATTAAAACTGCCCCCTCCCCACCTCTGTGGAGTGGGCGCGATGAAAACAAATTAATTTGGAAGACCTGCCAGCTGTTTGAAATTAATCTGATCTTTAAATTGGGCCTGCTCTAAATTGGCACAGCCTCCGTGACCCATTGTCTTCCTGGTTGCATCTGGAGACCTGAACTCTTGCTGGCGGAAGCCAAAATTGTTGAGCTCTTCTTGGGAAATCACGGATGAAAATAACCTGTAAATAGGACATTGCAGGGGCAGGCTTCTGTTGGGGGGGGGGGGGCAGGGGCAGGGCAGAACCTCAGATAATTGAGTATTTTCGATGTTTTTCAATAATAGCCCCCCTCCTTGGCTATGTCCATGGTCCCGTCTTCTCGTTTGACTCCATTGGTTCAGGTCCCACCCTCTGGAGCATGTGACTGCCCTTCAGGTATTTAAAGATAATAATAATAATAATTTATTATTTATACCCCGCCCATCTGGCTGGATTTCCCCAGCCACCCTGGGTGGCTTCCAACAGAATATTTAAAACACAATAAAACATCAAACATTAAAAACTTCCCTAAACAGGGCTGCCTTCAGATGTTTCTAAGAGTCAGGTAGTTGTTTATTTCCTTGACATGTGATGGGAGGGTGTTTTACAGGGCGGGCGCCACCACCGAGAAGGCCCTCTGCCTGGTACCCTGTAACCTCACTTCTCGCAGGGAGGGAACAGACAGAAAGCCCTCGGAGCTGGACCTCAGAGTCCGGGTTGAATGATGGGGGTGGAGACGCTCCTTTAGGTATACTGGGCCTTTGAGGCCGTTTAGGGCTTTCAAGGTCAGCACCAACACTTTGAATTGTGCTTGGAAACATCCTGGGAGCCAATGTAGGTCTTTCAAGACTGGTGTTATGTGGTCTCGGCAGCCACCCCCAGTCACCAGTCTAGCTGCCACATTCTGGATTAGTTGTAGTTTCCGGGTCACCTTCAAATGTAGCCCCACGTAGAGCGCATTGCAGTAGTCGAAGCGGGAGATAACCAGAGCATGCACCACTCTGGTGAGACAGTCCGTGGGCAGGGAGGGTCTCAGGCTGGCTATCCAATCCCTTCCCAGTCTTCTCTCTGCTACCCAACTTTCTCCGCTGTTCCTCCTAAGTCCTGGTTTCCAGATCATGTGAATGGGCTTGAATTTGAGTGACTGGTTGATGGAGAGATTGTTTGAGGTTGCAAGTGATTGCAATCATCATCATTTATATCTCACCTTTCCTCCAAGGTTCTCAAGGTGGTGTACATGGTTCTCTCCCCCCCCCCCATTTTATCCTCACAACAATCCTGAGAGGTAGGTCAGGCCGAGAGTGAGTGACTGGCCCGGGGTCACCCAGTGAGCTTCCTGGCTGAGTGGCGATTTGAACCCTGCCCTCCCAGGTTCTGCTCTAACCATTGCACTACACTGTGTTGGAACGAATTCACGACAGACGAGTGGCAGGTGTCATATGAGAGGCGTCCGCCGGGGCAAGCCCCGGGAACTCTCTTTTATTGAATATTACAAACATTGCCACAGGTGTGCTTGTGGCTGATTGGTTGATACAAACACAAAGCAACTTGTTGCTGATTGGTTAACATAGGTACAAGGCGGGAATTACATATGAACATTTATCACCGATAGATTAAAGGCTGAGAAATGGAGCTGGAACTAGACAGGCATGAAGCCTCCTAATTAAATTATAACTAAAGATTGATATTGAAAGAACATAACATGAAAGAATACAACAATCACGTTCCGTAGATGTGGTCAGCAATGCATTAAGAACAGGTCAGGGTACACTGTTTCATGAACTCAATGGGAACTGTTCAGAACATTCTCAGACTCATGTGCAGAGGCAAAAACTTCCCAGCAACACTGGCTCCGCAAGATCCTTTTTTTGGTGAGGTTAGCAGAAACGGGACACAGAAACCCCAAGGCCCCAAAGAGTTGTACGTTGCCCAGATTAGAATCCTGCCCTCCCAGCTCAAACGCTTCTGCTATTTGCCATGGCTCATTGAATGATAATTCTTCCTTCATCACTCAGTCATGGAACAAGTGACTCGGCAATCTACTTTTTTTAAAAAAGAGAGAGAGAGAGAGAGAGAGAGTATTTTTTTCAGTCTATTCCTCATCTCTTGCATTCTTTAGAATTATATATTAGTAGACACTCCTGTCTCCTTCGCTCATCGAGGACGGCATCCGTGCATCTGGCAAGTCGTTAATTGCAATTTTTGGAATCAAAGTCCTTGTGCCAGAGGGAGGACAGGAAAAAATAGGAAGACTGTATCCCCCCCCCCCATTTCCCCCCTGCCTTGAATTCCAAAGCGAGCTAACCTCAGCTCTTTTGATAGTAATAGTAATAGTAATAAACTCGAGGCATGCAAAAGAGGCTGTTTGATTTCCTTCCCCCTTGTCTGGTGGCACCTTTGCTTTTGGAGAGATACCCTGACGGGATGGAAGAGATCATTTAAAGCCATTGAAATTGCATTACTGCGAAAAGAGAATTAAAAACGTGCCCCTGTTTTCCTCGCACCCCCCCCCCCTTTCCAGGTAATGTCCTCGCGGGAATGTTTGTAGTGGCTGAAGGCAGGCAGGGGAAGGGAGGGGGCTGAACTTTTTAAATATCTGAGGGCTTTATGGAGATGAACGTGCAGCATCAAAGGAGCAGGCGGGAAGCTGGGAATAAAGTGGATTAAATCATTCTCCACGTCAGGCTTTTCTCAATTCCAAAGCTTTTACTTGAAAGACTCCTTGCTGCCAACCATGCTATGATTGTTCGAAGCCATCTGCAAAAAAAAAAAAACAAAAAAAACAACCTGCAAAAATCGATGCAGCCCTTTAATAACAAACTCAGGTGTTGCATGCTGACTAGCGATGGAACAACAAGGAAATTTCGGGTTTGCCCCAGTTTTCTCTTTTTTCCTGCTCTTCGGCGGATTGTGAATTTTTCTCAACAAACTCGTGTGAAAATTCGCCAGCATTTTCATGCAAATTTTTCCTAGTGTACAAATTTTATAGGCAAATTTCCCCAACGCACACGTTTTTGCAGAGCACCTGTCCCTCATATAATTCATTTGGGCATGCTATTTTCACCAGTCTATAGATTATGTGTGTGTGTGTAGATAGGACACCAGTACAGTCACACCTCGAGTTACAGACGCATCAGGTTACGTTTTTTCAGGTTACGGACCGCCGAAACCTGGAAGTACCGGAACGGGTTACTTCCAGGTTTTGGCGGTCGTGCATGCGCAGAAGCACTAAATTGTGCTTTGCGCATGCGCAGAAGCGCCGAATCACAACCCGCACGTGTGTAGACGCACAGATGTGGGCTGTGAACACTGCATGTTGCAAATGTGCATCATGTTCGCAACCTGAGCGTCCACTATAATGCATTTTTACACATGTTACTTTGGTTGGGAACGGCATTGCAAAATTCAGAGAAGTGTACGTTTCAAAGGATGTCTGTGCTTTGGTCCACAAACCACGTGAATCAGGGAAGCTTGCCTTTAAACACAAACTGAATCGAACTTCTCTAATGTTCAGTTTATAGAAGCACAATAAACTTTTTAAAAGCCACAGGAAAGCCCTGTGCGTGCTATGGATTCAGTGCAGCATCAATTTACTTTAAACAGACGTATTTTACCCCGAAGAATGCAGGGAGCTGTCATGGACCCTGAACTGGGGCTGGGGGGCTGACCAGACCAAGACAGAGAAGAAGGGGGGCTGAGGGTCCTGGAGAAGGTCCTGCCGGAGGGGAATTTCTCTCACCTTGTCTCAGCTACCCACTCGGTCATGTAACACAAGGCATAGAGTCATAGAAACTTTGAGTTGGAAAGGGCTCAAGGGTCATCTAGTCCAACCCACTGCAATGCAGGAATCTCAACTAAAGCATCCATGGCAGATGGCCGTCCCACCTCTGCTTAAAAACCTCCAAGGAAGGAGAGTCCACTACCTTCTGAGGGAGACCGTTCCACTGCTGAACAGCTTCCACCGTCAGAAAGTTCTTCCTGATGTTTAATCGGAATCTCCTTTCTTGTAACTTGAAGCCATGGGTTCGAATCCTACCCTCCAGAGCAAGAGAGAACAAGCTTGTTCCCTCTTCCATGTGACAGCCCTTTTTGAAGATGGCTATCATATCTCCTCTCAGTCTCCTCTTTTCAAGGCTAAACATTCCCAGCTCCTTCAAGGGCTCCTCATAAGGGTTAGTTTCCAGACCCTTGATCATCTTGGTTGCCCTCCTCTGCCCACGTTCCAGCTTGGCTTCCACTTCCTGCTTGGCAGGTTGGACTCGATGGCCCTTGTGGTCTCTTCCAACTCTATGATTCTATGATTCTATGATTCCATAGCTGTTGGAGGCTGGTTCTGGCTCCCCCACTTTGCCCATCGCTGCGCCTACACTGCCTCTGTAGTTGCCAGAAACCATTCCAGCCCTGCCTCTCCAAAGTGGGCAATTGCCCCACCTGCCCCTGTAACCTCACTTCTCGCAGGGAGGAAACCGCCAGAAGGACCTCAGTTTCCAGGCTGAACGATGGGGGTGGAGACACTCCTTCAAGGTATACTGGGCTAAGGCTATTTAGGGCTCTCACCAACACTTTGAATCGTGCTCGGAAATGTACTGGGAGCCAATATAGGTCTTTGAGGACCAGTGTTATATGGTCCCAGTGGCCGCTCCCAGTGACCAGTCTAGCTCCCACATTCTGGATTAATTGTACAGTGGTACCTCTGGATGCGAATGGGATCCGTTCCGGAGCCCCGTTCGCATCCTGAATCGAACGCAACCCGCATCTGCTTGTGTGCGGGTTGCGATTTGCCGCTTCCGTGCATGCGCGTGACATCATTTTGAGTGTCTGCGCATGCGCGAGCGGCAAAACCCAGAAGTAACGTATTCCATTACTTCCGGGTCACCGCAGAGCGTAACCTGAAAATGCTCCACCTGAAGCACATTTAACCCGAGGTATGACTGTAGTTAATTCAAAGGTAGCCCCACATAGAGCGCATTGCAGTAGTCCAAGCATGAGATAACTAGAGCATGCACCACTCTGGCAAGACAATCCATGGGCAGGTAGGGTCTTAGCCTGCGTACCAGATGGAGCTGGTAGACAGCTGCCCTGGACACAGAGTTAACCTGCGCCTCCATGGACAGCTGTGAGTCCAGAATGACTCCCAGGCTGCGCACCTGGTCCTTCAGGGGCACAGTGACCCCATTCAGGACCAGGGAGTCCCCACGTCTGTCTGCCCCCTGTCTCCCCAAAACAGTACTTCTGTCTTGTTAGGATTCATCCTCAATCTGTTAGGGACAAAACCATTGTTGAAACTGTAGTTTTGGGAGACGAGCAGGAGTCTCCTATAGTGCAGATAAGACCTGAGCAAAAGTGGGCGATATAGCCCAAGGATGACTGAGCATGCTCAATAGCCACAGACTGCTGAGGGTCAGTTGCAAGACAAATGGAAAACCTGGCAAAGAGCAGAATGTCCTGGCTGGAGGGAATGGATGACCAGGACACTGAGCAGGAAGGGGGTAAAATGCACTGCGATATTTGCTTGCAAATCCCACCAGTGTGTGTGCTTTAAAAAGATATTTATTTTATTATTATTATTTTTTAATTGCACTGAGTGGTGTCATCTGGTCTAGAGTCTCTCGGCGTCATTTCGGCAATCGGCAACGGACCAGAGAGATGGAGAGCGGTGGAGGCGTTTCACAGAGAGTAATCCACTGGCTTTAGTCACTGGAATGACTTTTGAGAGTTGAGAATTGGCAGCGTGTTCGGGATTGAAGGTGGCGGAGGGAGGGAGGGAGGGGGAGGGAAACAGGAGGGGGAAGTTTCTGTCTTGCCAAGCAGCTCAGCTTGGTTTGGATACAATTATCTTCTACTCCCCAGCTGTGCAGATGATGTTATTATCATCCGCATTATCATTATTGCTGCTATCTTCCCATATATATATAAATGTAAGGCTGTCGTCACGCTGTAGTTCGCTTGGCTGTTGTCTGAAGCACCTGCCCCCTCCTTTAAAAGCACTTGACTTGATGAGGGGGTAGGCAAGGGGGCGAGTGAGATGTAATGGGGGGGTTGGTCAGGTGTAAATGGTTGGCTGGCGGGGGGAGGGAGGGTTGGTGAGTGAAATGAGCAGGGGCAGCAGCCCCTAGTGATTATTATGCATTTATATCACACCACACCAGAACTCAGGATGGAGAAATCACTCTATATCTAGCCCATGCTGCTTTGGCTTACACTCATAAATCTTCTCCATCCCATTTACATTATAATCTATTATTATTATTATTCTTATTAGCACAAAATGCACATTCAATGCATTTTATTACAAAAAAATAGAAAATGCATTTGATACATTATTTTTAGTTGAGAACCACAGCATTCAAAGAAGGGCAGAAGCTGACCCTTATGACAATTTTAAGACTTGGTTCCTGTGTTCGCTTTCTTTCCTTTCCCCTCCTCCTCCCCTTTTCCTTGTGTGTCGTGCCTTTTACATGGTTCAGCCTGAGGGCAGGGTTTAGGTGTTCGTTGTTGTTGTTGTTTTGTAATTGATCTCTGCACCATTCCGGCAACCTCTCTCTTTAATTTTCCTAAGCTGGTGAGTGGGAGGCGGGGAATAAATAAATAAAATGCTTTAAATAAGTAACAAATGAACTGGCAGACAGCTGCATAATGGGAGCAGACGGTCTCTTGGCCTCAAGGCATTTAGGGCTTGAAAGGCCAGGAGCAGGACTTTTAAATGAAACCCACAAACAAATAGACATCCCAGTGCAGATATGTGAAAACCAGAATTACATGTGCTCCCATCTCTGAGCGCATGACGCCCAGGGATGCCTCATTCTAAAAGTCTCACCCTGGTGGCTCTGGGTCCCCATCCATCCTATGCAAACCCTTTCGCCTAATTGCATTTTAGGGGGAGTGGGGATACCTCCTCCCCCCCCCCCAGCTCGGTGATTCAAGGTGGCATTTGAGAGGAATGGTTCCCTTTAGCATAGCCGACAGCTAATTTGTGTAAAGTTTAATTACAGCGAGCATTAATTAACTGGCAGTGTGTTGCAGTACTAAAAGGAAGGCCATCTGTTCCCAGAGAAATTGTCACTCTCTCCAGTCTCCGCCTCCCCCCACACCCCGGATTTCAGCCTTAATAATGTCATCGCTGTGGAGGTTCTTACATCGGAGGCAGCATGCGATGAAGTCACTGCAGGAGGGATCCATTCATCATGGAAGACAAGGAGAGCTGGCAACTCGCATAGGAACCACCTTCTCGTGTATCATACAAAGGAGTCTATGGATTGGGTCCAACTATCCCGAGTAGACCCACTAGGTTGCATCAAGGCCAGTTCTACTCACAGGTAGACCCAGTGGAATGAACGGGCCAAAGTAAAGGCAGTCCATTAAATTCAATGGGTCCTGCTCTCAGCAGTACTTGATGGGACACCACCCATTGAAACCAATGGACCCAGGTCAGTCATAGGGTTTTGCCCAACAAAGTCCTACTCAGAGTAGACCCATTGGAATTAATGGGCATGACTAGGGCCATTAATCTTGGCGGGTCTCTTGTAAGTAGAATGTAGTTGGAGAGAAGCCTAGGAAATTCTGCATGAGAAGCAGGCGATCCTACCCCTAATGATCAAGTAAGATTCCAGTCCTTATTGTTCCAAGCGAAAGGTTGCCTCCTGTGTTTTGAACTGGCTGGACGCAGAGAAGAGGTGGGAGGATCCAGTTTTGGAACCCCCAGGGGAAGAAGGCTCAGAGTCCGGGGAGGGATGGTGGGATGACTGGAGAAGACTGGGGTGGCAGAAGCTGAAGAGGGAACAGGGCTTAGTGACATAGCTGTCAACCGTCCCTTATTT
Organism: Podarcis pityusensis; assembly: GCF_964106645.2. Classification (NCBI taxonomy): domain Eukaryota; kingdom Metazoa; phylum Chordata; class Lepidosauria; order Squamata; family Lacertidae; genus Podarcis; species Podarcis pityusensis. Next base: position 8,271,894 of record NC_138043.1, on the reverse strand, counting down.
GGTGGGAAACTCCCTTATCCCAGCGCCATGTCCCGCTGCTGTCCCTTATTGATGATGTCCCTTAAATTTCCCGGGTTTCAAAGGAAGCAGCTCCTCTCCCTCCCTCCCTGCCGGCCAGGGAGGAGGGAGGCTCCAACTGTGTTGCTCACCCAATAAGGAGTCTAAGAACGACTGGGGGGTGGAGCTTGCATGCCTTGTGCCGATCAAATCGGCCGCGTTGCCTGGGGACTCGCCTTTGCTCAGTGCTTCCCAGCGCAGAGGTGACGGTGGTTTTCCTTGCTGCATCCCCTTTGCTGTGCTGTGGGAACCACCGCTTGAGGCTTCGTTTGGTTGCTGGCTGGGCTTTCTGCCTTTGGCTCGGAGGGGCTCAGTAGTTGAACATACCTGTGCCTGGAAAATCCCTTATTTTGGCTGCTGATCCCTTATTTTCGAGGTTGCTGGTCCCTTATTCTCAAATCTGTAAGTTGACAGCTATGGCTTAGTGAGCAGGAGGAGTCTGTGGCAGAGAGCAGTCCAGAATCAGAGGCAGAAGCAGGAGAGACCAAGAGGCAGAGATGAGTCAGGCTAGTGTCACAGCATCCACTATGGAGAAATTAAATCAAAACTTTAGACTGAAGTCCATACCCTGTGGATCTGATCTTAATCTGCAATGTAAAAGGTTTTCCAAGTTTGTTTTGATGCCACGTGGAAGACTCAACATCTGCACATAGCATTTGTCTTGGAAGAAAACTCTTGATGCTTGGCAATAGTTTTTCTTTTTCAAATTTTCAAAGGTTGGTTAAAAAAAGAAGAGAGATTCAGAGAACGAGAAACAGAGAAATGGACAGATCATTACACCCCCCTGCAAGTTGTCCTCCTCTTCCATACAACTCAATTCTGCTCTGACTCACCATTTATTTGAAATGACTCAGCGGCATCCCTCTCTTCCCCCCACCAACCACGCTTGCCCACTCCTTGAGGACATCTCTGGGCATCATCTTTACAGAGAAGCAGCCAGCGCCAGCCTCCGTTTGCAAGCATCTGACTGAACAGAGGAGGCGACCCAACTGCCCAACACTTTTGCGAGTGCTCAACTCCGATGGAGATAATGAATGGAAGGAAAGGGCTCCAAGGAGAGGACTGGTTTTTGCAGCCTCCCTTTCTGAACTCGTTCCCGGTACTTTGGGGGAAGAACGCTCACGGATCCAAATGTGGGTGCCTGACAGCTGAATACAGGGCAAGCCGCAAAGGCTCCTGCTTAATGTCCATCGGCAGGGAGTTCCAAAGTCTAGGTGGTGCCTACATGAAGGCGTGGCTCCTTGCGAGTGCGGAATTAATAAATGCTTGCAAAAGCATTGTGAAGTTGCACTCAGCTGCTTTCCCTGATTGGCTAGATGGTTTCTCTTTAACAGTGCTCTATCCCTAGAACAATAGGATCCAGAATGCAGCAGTCTGATTGGTCCGCAGGAGCTACCCAATCCAGCTCCAGGTGGAAGTGAATCAGTGACCTGATTGGCCTGCAGGAGCAGCCAATCAGGCTTCTGGAGGAGGTGAATCCGCAACCTGATTGGCCTACAGGAGCAGCCCAGAATTAGCCAATCACACGGGGCCCATTATTTAAATAATGTATACATAGCTAGATGTTTTAGGGAAAGTTTCATTCATTGCTACTATGAGCTGAATAAAGAGCATGAAATTCACACTTGACTCCGAGTATGTTTCAAGTCTCAATGTGGTTAATAATCTCTTTTCTCTTTCTCCCCCACAAGAAACACTCTGTGAGGTGAGTGAGGCTGAGAGACTTCAGAGAAGTGTGACTGGCTCAAGGTCACCCAGCAGCTGCATGTGGAGGAGCGGGGAAGCGAACCCGGTTCACCAGATTACAAGTCCACTGCTCTTAACCACTACACCACACTGGCTCCCAGGTATCGAGTTCATCAAAATGGTGTTGAATTAATTAAACTGGGGCAAGCTTGTTTTCTCCTGCTCTGGAGGGTAAGACTTGAACCAATGGATTCAAGATTTCTGACTCAACATCAGGAAGAACTTTCTGACAGTAAGAGCTGTGCGACAGTGGGACAGTCTCCCTCGGGAGGTTGTTGACTCTCCTTCCATGGAGGCTTTTAAGCGGCGCTTGGATGGCCATCTGTCGTTGAGCTTCCTTCCAGCTCTACTATTCTACCCAGTGCTTTTTATTCTGGGGGGGGGGGGAGCAGTGGTACGCATACCCCTAAATATTTTGTGAATAAAAGTTTGGCCTCATTGAGGGGTAGTATTTCAATATGAGTAGGAAAATGAGAGTACCCCTAAACATTTTTTTTAAAGAAAAAAGCACTGATTCTACCCATTCTAAATATTTTTAATTGAGTTTTGAATAAATGCACAATTAATGCCACTGTTTTGAATTTTATTGGGTTCTTCTTCTTCTTTGGCAATCCCTCGTTGCCAAGTAAGATTGTCTTTTATGAGCACGGTTTTAACAGTGAGTCTGTAAGGGACTGTGGAGGCCAATTCTGGATCCACACATCCTTCCACAGTGGGGACATTGGTTTCTGGGAGGGAGTGGATCCCGGTGAGGGTTTGCCAAGCGTGCCTTCCTCTTAGCACATTTCTCCCTTGTGTCCTGAGTGTCTTCAAAGCCCACGACACCTTTGGTAAAGGCTGTTCTCCATTTGGAGTGCTCGCAGACCAGTGTTTCCCAGTTGTCGGTGTTTATACTACATTTTTAAAGATTTGCCTTCATAAAGTCTTTAAACCTCTTTTGTTGACCACCAGCATTATGCTTTCCATTTTTAAGTTCGGAATAGAGGAGTTGCTTTGGAAGACGATAATCAGGCATCCACACAACATGTAGTTGATGTTGAAGAATCATCGCTTTGACAATGGTGATCTTTGCTTCTTCCAGTACAATGGCATTAGTTTGCCTGTCTACCAAAGTGATGTATAAAACTTTTTGGAGACACCATTGATGGAATCTTTCAAGGAGTTGGAGATGGTGTTTATAAGTGGTCCATGTTTCACAGGCATACAGTAAGGTTGGTAGTTATTAGATGGTCGCGCGAAGCACTATTCTGAATAATGCTTTTTATAGGGTAGGGGGCACCGGGTGTGAGGTTATGGAACCAAGGGGGCAGTGGCCCAGAAAAGTTTGGGGACCATTGCTCTAAGCTTTAAAGTACTTCCTTTTCCTAAACATGATTTTTATTAAGTTTTCCATGTTTCATTACATTTCCATATCAAAAATCAAAAATCCACAACTTAAGACATTGCTTAAATAAAGCATCAACCTCCTTCCCTCCTTCTAATTGACTTCCACACAACTTTACCAATTTCTTCAAGTTTCTATATCCACTTTTTTACCTTATGTCAATCTTTTAGCATTCACCTCTTATATGTAAATCAGCTCCTTGTTTTCCCATTACCAAACATTTCAACTCAAACCTACAAATGTTTTCAACTGTTTGCAATTTTCTTTCATATGGAGTATAAATTTGCTCCAGTCCTTTTGAAACAGTTCATCACGCTGATTCCGGATTTCCCCGTCAGCTTTGCCAACTCCACGTATTCAACCATCTTTATCTGCCAGTCTTCCAATGTAGGTCCTTGCTGCTTCCATTTCTGGGCCAGCAGTATTCTTGCAGCCGTTGTGGCATACGTAAACAAATTTACATCTTTCTTTTGAATTTCCTCATCAATTAGCCCCAACAGAAAAGCCTCTGGTTTTTTTTACTGAAATTGACCTTTAAAGTACTCCAAGCTTTTCTGCTAATTTCAAAGGGACTGTGTAGCCACTCCAGGAACGTGGCCATGGTGCAGGGACTCTCCCAGCCACATAGCTGTCAACCGTCCCTTATTTGGTGGGAAAGTCCCTTAACCCAGCGCCGTTTCTCGCTGCTGTCCCTTATTGATGATGTCCCTTAAATTTCCCAGGTTTCAAAGGAAGCAGCTCCTCTCCCTCCCTCCCTGCCGGCCAGGGAGGAGGGAGGCTCCAACTGGGTTGCTTGGCTGCATTGCTCACCCAATAAGGAGTCTAAGAACAACTGGGGGGTGGAGCTTGCATGCCTCGTGCCGATCAAATCAGCCGCATTGCCTGGGGACTCGCCTTTGCTCAGCGCTTCCCAGCGGAGAGGGGACGGTGGTTTTCCTTGCTGCATCCCCTTTGCCGGGTTGCTGCGCTGTGGGAACCACCACTTGAGGCTTCGTTTGGCTGCTGGGCTGGCTGGGCTTTCTGCCTTTGGCTCGGGAGCTGGTTGACTAAAATCCCTTATTTTGGCTGCTGATCCCTTATTTTCAAATCTGTAAGTTGACAGCTATGCCCAGCCATCCCTCCAAGTACGCCTTGCTCTGAGGAAGGACCCCTTTCCTATCCCTCCCATTAATAGGAAAGGAAAACATCCCCCAACTCCCTCCACAAATGTGTATTTCGTGCTTCGGCTTCCTAGCGAAAACCCAGTTGTGGATGGAGCTCTAGAAAGGCTGGAAAAGCTTTGCATTATGTGTGTTTGTGAATATGGGGAGGGGAGAGAATATCAACTCCAGCCACTGTCCCCACTGTTGAGATAACTAGGGACGCCGCGAAACAAACTGCTTTTAATTAGAGCAGGTGCACACTGCCAAAGACACCCAAGAGAAACAGCAGCCGCTTTCATCCAGGGAGGCCTTCGGAACGAGGAAACAATCTATCGGGCTGTTGTGGTTGTTTGCTAGCGATGGAGGCGAAGGGATTTTATTTTGTTTCCATTCTAACGAGAGACCGCCTAACTTGCACCAAATATGGTACGCTATCCTTCGAAATCTGCACTTTCCTGGATTTCGTGATGCCAAGTAATATATACAGAATTGCACAGGCATTGGGGGGGGGGGCGGGTTGCTTGCACAAATCTGCATGTTAGTCAAAGGCATGCAAAATGTATCTTTGCACAGATATGGTGATGAACTATCATGAGGATTTGGGTTTTAAAGGAAAGGTGCAGAATTGTGGGAAACGGAATAACAGAGTCATTGAGTTGGAAGGGGGGGTCCAGCCCCCTGCAAAACAGGAACCACAGCTTCAAAATTCCTGACAACTGGCCCCGCAAACCTCTGTTTAAAAACCTCCAAGGAAGGAGAGTTTGCCACCTTCCAAGGAGTCCTTTCCACTGCCAAATTCTTGCTGATGTTTTGTTGGAATCGCCTTTCTTGCAACTTGAATCCATAGGTTTGGGTCCTCGCCTCTGGAGCAGCGGGGGGAAAACCAGCTTTCTCCATGAAAGAGCCCTTCAGATCTTGGAAGATAATAATAATAATAATAATAATAATAATAATAATAATAATAATAATTTATTATTTATACCCAGCCCATCTGGCTGGATTTCCCAGCCACTCTGGGTGGCTTCCAACAGAATATTAAAATACAATAACCTATTAAACATTAAAAGCTTCCCTAAACAGGGCTGCCTTCCAATGTCTTCTAAAAGTCTGGTAGTTGTTTTTCTCTTTGACATCTGGTGGGAGGGCGTTCCACAGGGCGGGCGCCACTACTGAGAAGGCCCTCTGCCTGGTTCCCTGTAACTTGGCTTCTCGCAGCGAGGGAACCGCCAGAAGACCCTCGGCGCTGGACCTCAGTGTCCGGGCGAACGATGGAGGTGGAGACGCTCCTTCAGGTACACTGGACCGAGGCCATTTAGGGCCTTAAAGGTCAGCACCAAGACTTTGAATTGTGCTCGGAGACGTACTGGGAGCCAATGTAGGTCTTTCAAGACCGGTGTTATATGGTCTCGGCGGCCGCTCCCAGTCACCAGTCTAGTTGCCGCATTCTGGATTAGTTGTAGTTTCCGGGTCACCTTCAAAGGTAGCCCCACGTACAGCACATTGTAGTAGTCCAAGTGAGAGATAACTAGAGCATTCACCACTCTGGCGAGACAGGTAGGGTCTCATCCTGCGTACCAGATGGAACTGATAATCAGCGACGGCTCTCTGGCCCATTGGGGCAAAGAAAAGAAAAAAGATTGCCACCCCTGCTTTAAAAAAGAGTCAAACCTTTTACATTTTCTGCTAGAATCGGATGCCAATTGCTTTCAGGGTCACCCCTTCCTGATGGGATGAAGCCTGTCAAATTTCAGGAAGAGAGGTGATTCCAGGTGGATGCTTTTGCAGCATCGTTTGCAAGTGAAGCTGATCTGAGTCTTGCTGCCCCTTCCCCTTCCTCCGGCTTCCGTAACTGATGTGGGAGACTCCATTAATATTCCTTTCTCTTTCCTACTTCCATCTCCTCCTTTGACTCCTCGCAAGTCAAAGCTGCCAGCTAATTAAGGTCTGCTTTTGTGCATCTCCTTCTCCTTCTTAAAAGTCATTCCAAGAAAATTGCAGTACATCTGATAGCTAAGTAGGAAAGGATGGGGGAACCTGATTGGACGGCCCCTCCCTGGGAGAGGCTGAAGAGGGATATGTCTTGTATTCTGAGTGGCCCTCGATGAAGAATTATAATCTAGCTTCAAGTGGGCCGATCAGGAAGTCAGTCTGGATAGCGTAGTACCCCTGGCTTCTGCCTTCATCAAGTTGATCAACTGCTAACCTTTGTAAATGAGTTCATGAATGTACCAACAAAAGGTAAGTTCAGTGTTGTTCACAATACCAAGAGATGCTAGTGAAGTTGTAGATGGATGTTAATGAAGTTGTGGACAGGGTGTCGGCGTTTTGCACCTGTTTCGCCCTGGCAATCCAAATAATCAAGAGACCGCTGTTTGTCCCTGATGGGGCCCTTTTACTGGGGCTTGCAGGTAGCACACTCCCAAGGTAGCTTTCCTGGCTCCTTCAGTGGTCCAGTCTCAAAGCCTTGATGCGTATATTGATATTCACTAATAATAATTCAAACCAAATCTTATTAGAAATAACTTAATGCACTTCTAAATATTCAATTAAAGGGTGGCGCTGTGGGTTAAACCTAGCCTAGGACTTGCCGATCAGAAGGTTGGTGGTTCGAATCCCCGCAATGACGGGGTGAGCTCCTATTGCTCGGTCCCTGCTCCTGCCAACCTAGCAGTTCGAAAGCACGTCAAAGTGCAAGTAGATAAATAGGTACCACTCCGGCGGGAAGGTAAACAGTGTATCCGTGCGCTGCTCTGGTTTGCCAGAAGCGGCTTAGTTATGCTGGCCACATGACCCAGAAGCTGTATGCCAGCTCCCTCGGCCAGTAAAGCGAGATGAGTGCCGCAACCCCAGAGTCGTCCACGACTGGACCTAATGGTCAGGGGTCCCTTTACCTTTACCTAAATATTCAATTAAATCAAAAATACATATCCATTATATGTGAAATGAGACTTACTACAAAACTTTATACAAATATACTTACATTTCATAGAGAATAGTATTTCTTGGCTTAAGCTTAAGAGACTGATTTGCTTAGCAAGGTTACCCTGTTTGGATCTGGATATAAACACACTCTTTCATTACTAATTTTTCAAATGCTTAACTCAGTCTTGATCCATTGAAATCAGACATTATAAGTTCATCTTAGGTTGGGTAGTCTCTGTGGCTTTGCGTAAGTTTTTGTATTTTTCTCAGGAGATTGATAAAGAATGCATAATTATTTTAGTGATTATTGTGTGTATATTAGTCGCCAACGTGTTGCATGAGTCGTACTGCTTCTATCTGCAACACAGGTTGCATTTTTTCTAACTTTTGTAAATGAAACACTTCAAAACCCAGCTTCTGGATGCATTTTGATGAGCGACCTCCCATTTAGACTGCATCACAGAATTGTAGAGTTGGAAGGGACCCCAAGGGGCCATCTAGACCAACCCGCTGCAAGGCAGGAATCTCAGCTCAAGCATCCCTGACAGATGGCCGTCCAAGCTCCAATGAAGGGAAGCCCACCATCGCCCAAGGCCATTCATTTCATTGTTGAACAACTCTTACCACTAGGATGTCCTTCCTAACATTGAATCAGAATCTCCTTTCTTGCCATTTGAGTCCATTCATTTGGGTCCTGCCCTCTCAGCCACCTCCTCTCCAGGCTCAACATAACCAAGTCCCTCAATTGCTCCTCATCAAGGCATGGTTTATTCCTGCTGCGTCAAAGTCTCTTCCCACACCGGTTTGTGAAATTTGGCTTTCATGATACGTTTTGTTGCCCTTATGTTTTCTAAATTCTCTGCTCTCCACTTGGAAAAATACCGTATTTTTTGCTCTATAAGACTCACTTTTTCCCTCCTAAAAAGTAAGGGGAAATGTGTGTGCGTCTTATGGAGCGAATGCAGGCTGAGAAGCTATCCCGGAAGCCAGAACAGTGAGAGGGATTGCTGCTTTCGCTGCGCAGTGATCCCTCTTGCTGCTCTGGCTTCTGAGATCCAGAATAATTTTTTTCTTGTTTTCCTCCTCCAAAAACTAGGTGCGTCTTGTGGTCTGGTGCGTTATAGAGCAAAAAATATGGCACATCCTTTGTACTGCTCCCTTTGATCCGGCATCCCCAAACTTGGCTTTCCAGCTGTTTTGGGACTACAACTCCCATCATCCCTAGCTAACAGGACCAGTGTTCAGGGATGATGGGAATTGCAGTCCCAAAACAGCTGGAGGGCCGAGTTTGGGGGTGCCTGCCTTTGATTTATAACTTTGATTACATTTTCTCTGTTGTTTGTTGGCATCTTTACATTGATAATAATAATAATTAAAACTTCGAAGAAAGGAAAAAACACAGAGAGGGGGAGGGTAAGAAGCTTGGACACTGTCAGGGTTGATGGGAGTCAAGAAACCAGCAATATAGAATCATAGGCTTGCAAAGTGGGACACCCAAGGTTCATCTACTCCACCCTCTGCAATGCAGGAGTTGCAGCAAAAGAATCACCTTCTGGGCAAGAGATTTTGGGCACAACATACAGCTTACAGCTTGGGAGAAGTTATGGAATTGGGATTTAAAGTTCACGGCATGTTACACGCTGCAAGAAAATATATATTAGCAAATTAGCAAAAGGGACGCGGGTGGTGCTGTGGGTTAAACCACAGAGCCTAGGACTTGCCAATCAGAAGGTCGGTGGTTCGAATCTCTGCGATGGGGTGAGCTCCCATTGCTCGGTCCCTGCTCCTGCCAACCTAGCAGTTCGAAAGCACGTCAACATGCAAGTAGATAAATAGGTACCGCTCCGGCAGGAAGGTAAACGGCATTTCCGTGCGCTGCTCTTCTTCACCAGAAGCGGCTTAGTCATGCTGGCCACATGACCCGGAAGCTGTACGCCGGCTCCCTTGGCCAATAAAGCGAGATGAGTGCCGCAACCCCAGAGTTGGTCACGACTGGACCTAATGGTCAGGGGTCCCTTTACCTTTACCTTAAATTAGCAAAAATGTACTGTATAAAACATGCTCAAATGTACGCTGGAATTGTAAGGAAAAAGAAGGCACCTTTGACCATATGTGGTGGAATTGTAAGGCAGTAAAAGGATTTTGGGAGATGATATATAATGAGTTGAAAAATATGTTTAAAACCTTTGTTAAAAAGCCTGAAGCCTTACTTTTAAGAATTCTAGGTGCCAAAATCCCAAGGGAGCAGAAAAGACTATTTATGTATGCGACCACGGCTGTGCAGATGTTATTGGCCCAGAGATGGAAAGGAGATAAAGTCGCTACCAGAGAAGAATGGCAGATGAAGTTGATGGATTATGCTGAAATGGCTAAAATGACCAGAAGTTTCAGAAATCAGGAGGACCAAAATGTTAACAAAGAATAGAGAAAATTTATAACTTTCCTTAAAGACCATTGTAAACAGTTAAAATCGTTAGTAGGATTGGAATAGCACTTGTCGTTTAAGGTTGAATTCTGGACATTAATGGAAGAGGGTAAAGGGTCTGGATGATCATAAAAGATGCGGGAGGAATTGACTAATAATAGGACCCACAAAGGGGAGGGTGGAAGTTCAGGAGATTCCTTGGAATCTTGTTTTTATGATTTATGTTGGATATATCTCTGTAAAATTTTAATTTGAAAAACCAACCAACCAACCAACCAAATAAATAAATAAATAAAATAATCACCTTCCAGCTGCCGTGTTTTGGCCAGGTGCCAAATAAATACTCTCTGTATTTTCTGATCCTCATCAGAAAGGCCCCCCTTTTTGCCACTGACATTGCGGAGCAGAATAAATTGCGGCAATCTCCTGCACTGTCATTATTTCCTATCCATTCTCTCTCCCACCCCCCACCCCTGCCCCACGGGTCAGTTGTTTGCCTTCCTTTCTGGTTGCCAAGAAGCTCTGAGCAGAACTCCCGTTTCGGCCAAACTTTTGGGGTTTATCACTGTAACAGAGAAACCGGTCATTCTCTCTCCCTCCCCTCCCCATATTCCACATCCTCCTCCACATATTCCACATCCTCCTCCACATATTCCACATCCTGCTCCACATATTCCACATCCTCCTCCAGCCCTCCATGGCTGATTATTGCCCCTTCCTTGGTCATTGCAACAGGAGGGACCACACCTTCCTCATTCTTGGTTTTATTATATTTTTCAGAACCGGGAAGGGAGTTGCTGGGGGAACAAGAGGCAAGCTCGTTGGTCCACGGCGGTTCTGGCTTTGCTGGGCCACGGGGTCCGGTGGCTGTCCCTCGCGGCCCCCTCTTTCCACAGCCTCACCGCTTGCAAACGGGTGACCACCATGACCCTCTGCATGCAGAGAGGGCAGGTCTTGCTCCTGGCTTGGGTGATGTGCCAGAGGTCGATGCACTTGCTATGAAATGCATGCGAGCAGGAAAGGACCTTCAGGCTGTCCCTCTCAACATACTTCTCCAAGCAGATGGCGCATTCCTGGTACCTGGAGCTGGGGAAGGAGAAGGTGAGCAGCTCCCCCCTGTTTCCTTGGAGGTGGAAACTTCTCCCCACCTTCCACCTGTGGCACCTCAAGAGGTATTTCTCAATGAGCAATGCGGCTATCAAGGCAGACACCGGGATGCAGAAGAACCAGAAAGTGTGGAGAAGTGAAAGCTGAGAGCAGGGCCCGGGCAGCTGGATGTGACACCTGCAGGGGTGCGAGGAGGAAATTTGGGTGGTCCCAGAAGCCACCTTCCAGGTAAAGTGGAAGTATTCGGGCATCAGGACCACCGAGCTCAGCTTGCCGGCGCCATGAAGCCGCTTCAGGATCCTGGAGGCCACATCTGTCGTGAACACAGCAGGGATACGGATGTGATGCATGGTGTCTGGCTCTCTCACCATGCTCACGAGCGTCTGGGAGTCGACGTTGTAGATGATGGCAGCGTGGAAGCCAGCTTGCTGGGCGTGGAGGACCTTGGTGGTAAAGGAACAGTTGTATCGGCGGATGAGCACTATGAAGGTTGAGGAGGCATTGGGCGGACCTTCGATGGGGTGGCAGGCGTTTGCGGGGCTCGCTTCGACCAGGGACCCCGTGAGCCCTTCCGTGGGGAGCAGGGGCCCAAAAAGAGCGGGCAGGGCCCTGAAATCGAGGCTGGGGGAGTCGTGGCTGTGGACGGCGCGGATGAAGGCTCTCCCCGCTTGGACTTGGAGGACCAGGAACATGGCAAGCACGCGGGAAGGTGGCGGAAAGAGAAGATGCATAGCTGGTGGTGCTTTCAGAGATCTTAGGGCTGTGCTGAATCCTACCACGAAGGTCAACGCGACTGGGGCTGGCTTGAAGGGGAGCTTTGCGAGTCTCTAGAAGAGGAGCCGTTTCCTCAAGATGTTGACCTGCGTTTCCATGAGACTGAAGCGTTGCGGCAGAGGTGAGAGGTAGGTCTGACCAGGTGCTTTGCCCTTTTCCTCTGCCCTCTCAACAGGCTGGGCCTGTTGGCTTCTCCTAAATGACCCCAGCCACTTCCTCCAAGTGGCCTCCTAGAACTTTCTCCCTGGCCCTTTGTGACCTCACCGTCTTGCCTTTCTCGACCACCACACCTGTCTCTCTGCTCTCCCCTTGGCTTCTGGGAGTTAGTTCACTAAGCCCGTTCTTCTTGCAGAGCTGCAAATTGACTCATCTCCCATCCCAGGACTCTGCCCAGTTCCCCCCCTGGACTGGCAGAGGACACACCTGCAGCGTAATAATCTATCATTTATACCCCGCCCATCTGGCTGGGCCTCCCCAGCCACTCTGGGCGGCTCCCAACAGAACACCAAAAACACGATAAAACACCAAACATTAAAAGCTTCCCTAAAGGGGGCTGCCTTCAGCTGTCTTCTAAAAGTCGGGTGTTTCCTTGACATCTGATGGGAGGGCGTTCCACAGGGCGGGCGCCACCACCGAGAAGGCCCTCTGCCTGATACCCTGTTACTTTGCTTCTCGCAGGGAGGAAACCGCCAGAAGGACCTCAGTGTCTGGGCAGAGTGATGGGGGTGGGGATGCTCCTTCGGGTATCCTGGGCCAAGGCCATTTAGGGCTTTAAAGGTCAGCACCAACACTTTGAATTGTGCTCGGAAACATATTGGGAGCCAATGAAGGACTTTCAGGATTGGTGTTATATGGTCTCGGCGGTCGCTCCCAGTCACCAATCTAGCTGCCACATTCCGGATTAGCTGTACATTTCATACCCTCCAACATCCCTCAGATGGAAACAGGGGCATTTCTCACTCACCCCCCTAACTGACCCTTCAAAAAAAAAAAAGGTAAAGGACCCCTGACAGTTAAGTCCAGTCATGAACGACTCTGGGGTTGACTAACACAGACAATTCTTGCAAGCAATGTCTGCTAATGCATTTTTGTATGTTATCTTCACCAGAATATGTATTTTTATGCATGCTTTCCCCTGTTGCTGTCGCTACATTTAGCTACTATCCCAGCTCTTCCCCAGACTCAAGGAAGCCTTTAAAAATTAAAACATGGAGAAAATCCAGAAAGCTAAAAAACATACAAAAGATAATAGCTAAATATCAATTACCGTAGCAGAAACAAAGCAATACAAAAGCAAATCTGTTAGAACGCAGATAGCAAAGACAGCCCAATACTACAGTGGTACCTCGCAAGACGAATGCCTCGCAAGACAAAAAACTCGCTAGATGAAAGGGTTTTTTGTTTTTTGAGCTGCTTTGCAAGACGATTTTCCCTATGGGCTTGCTTCGCAAGACGGAAACGTCTTGCAAGTTTGTTTCCTTTTTCTTAACACCGTTAATACAGTTGCGACTTGACTTCGAGGAGCAACTCATAGAACGCGGTGTGGTAGCCTTTTTTGAGGTTTTTAAAGACTTTGGTGATTTTTGAAGCTTTTCCAAAACTTTCCCGACACCGTGCTTCGCAAGACGAAAAAAATCGCAAGACGACAAAACTCGCGGAACGAATTAATTTCGTCTTGCGAGGCACCACTGTATTTGAAAGTCCTTTCCTTAAAAAAAAGCCAGTCGCCAAAAGCCTGTCGGAATAAAGCAGTCTTCACTTGCTGGCAGGAGGAGAACAAAGAGGGAGACAGTCTAGTTTCTCCAGGCAGGGAGAGAATTTTTGTAAACACTGTGTTATGTACTAAGCTTGGATCCTAGAACAATAGACAAGTAGGATCCTAGAATGCAACAACTGATTGGCTTGCAGGAAAAGACCAATCAGGCTCCAGGAGGAAGTTAATCAGCCTATGAGGCAGGTAGAATCGTAGAATGCCACAACTGATTGGCCTGCAGGAAAAGACCAATCAGGCTCCAGGAGGGAAGCAGAACCAGCCAATCAGACGGGACTCATTCTGTAAATAATGTATATAAAAGCCTGAGGTTTGGGGGGCAATTCAATCACTGTTTTACAAGCTGCAATAAAGAGCATGAAATCACTACAGGACTCCGTGTATATTTCACACTGGTCGGTTGGATGACTGCATCACAAAATTCGGAGAAGTGGCATGTTTCGGTTCTCATAGTTTCAAGAAAGTTCAAGAAAGGTTGGATGGATTCAGGTTTTAAATGTGAACTGAGTCAAATTTCCCTCCCCGATGGGGATGTTCTATGGGGTGAAAGCAGGAGTTTGCGAGGCAGAGGTGGTTTGCTTTTAAAGCTTCTTCCTAAATGTGCTCCACCACGTCCCCAATCCGTTCCCATCCATCTCCTCGCATTACGGAGAGGGTGTTTGATTTCTTCAGCTGTCAGGAGCAAAACTCTGAACTTTTGTCGGATTACCCCAGAGAGCCGTATTTGCAGCTTAGCTGTTTGGTCTCTCTTTACAAAAGTGCGAAAACACCTGAGGGGGGAGGAGAGGAGACATAACGGGATGGAGAAACACACTGTGCCGAAACAAAAGATGTTTATGCGGAGGGAAGGCAGGGGAGGGAACAGTCTAGGCTGGGACTGCAGGGAAGGAACAAAAGGCTGGAAGCAAAATAGGACAATGGAAGGATGCAGAAAATGATTTGCTCGAAAGAAGAGGTCCTCCAGGAAATAAGAAGGGCCTGCCTGCTGGACCCACATCTAGACCCACATCCTTTCCTCAAAGTGGCCAACCAGATGACCCAAAGGATCTTGGAGGGGGTTGGACTACATGACCCTCAAGGTCCCTTCTAATAATAATAATAATAATAATAATAATAATAATAATAATTTATTATTTATACCCTGCCCATCTGGCTGGGCTTCCAACAAAAAAACTAAAATACAATAACCTATTAAACATTAAAAGCTTCCCTAAACAGGGCTGCCTTTTGATGTCTTCTAAAAGTTTGGTAGTTATTTTTCTCTTTGACATCTGGTGGGAGGGCGTTCCACAGGGAGGGTACCACCACCGAGAAGGCCCTCTGCCTGGTTCCCTGTAACCTCACTTCTTGCAGTGAGGGAACCGCCAGAAGGCCCTTGGCGCTGGACCTCAGTGTCCGGGGAGAACGATGGAGGTGGAGACGCTCCTTCAGGTATACAAGACCAAGGCTGTTTAGGGCCTTAAAGGTCAGCACCAAGACTTTGAATTGTGCTCGGAGACGTACTGGGAGCCAGTGTAGGTCTTTCAAGACCGGTGTTATGTGGTCTCAGCGGCCACTCCCAGTCCCCAGTCTAGCTGCCGCATTCTGGATTAGTTGTAGTTTCCGGGTCACCTTCTAAGGTAGCCCCACATAGAGTGCATTGCAGTAGTCCAAGCAAGAGATAACCACAACATGCACCACTCTGGCGAGACAGTTCGTGGGCAGGAAGGGTCTCAGCCTGTGTACCAGATGGAGCTGATAAACAGCTGCCCTGTACACAGAATTGACCTGCGCCTCCATGGACAGCTGTGAGTCCAGAATGACTCCCAGGCTGCACACCTGGTCCTTCAGGGGCACAGTGACCCCATTCAGGACCAGGGAGTTCCTTCACACCTGCCCGCCACCTGTCCCTCCAAAACAGTACTCCTGTCTTGTCAGAATTCAACCTCAATCTGTTAACTGCCATCCATCCTCCAACCGCCTCCAGACAACTCTACAATTGTGTGATTCTGTGATTTGAGGAGCCCCAAAGCAGGACCTGAGCGTGACGCCACACTTCCTAGCAGTGGATATCCAAATGTTTACTGCCTCTGGCAGTGGAAGGAGCAAGTTGCCACTCTGCTCAGCGATCATGGATAGGTTTATCATCCTCCTTGAGTTTCCCTAATCCTCTTTTAAAGCCACCCGTCAATGCCTAGTGCGGAACGAGTGCCGTAGTTTGACTCTGCACTACAAGAAGAAACGCTTTCTCTTACCTGTCCTGAATCAGCTTCACTCGATGTGCACCAGTTCTAGAGTTGGGAGAGAGGGAGGAAAACGTTCCTATATCCACTTCCTCTCTGCACACATTCACCATGCCCCCTCTTAAGGGACCCCCCCCCGCTAAGCTAAAAAAAAACCCAAACAAGAAACACCACCCCCCAAAAAGAAAAGGTAAATGACCCCTGGGCGGTTGTTGTTGTTTAGTCATTTAGTCGTTTAGTCGTGTCCGACTCTTCGTGACCCCCTGGACCAGAGCATGCCAGGCACTCCTGTCTTCCACTGCCTCCCGCAGTTTGGTCAAACTCATGTTAGTAGCTTTGAGAACACTGTCCCACCATCTCGTCCTCTGTCGTCCCCTTCTCCTTGCGCCCTCCATCTTTCCCATCATCAGGGTCTTTTCCAGGGAGTCTTCTCTTCTCATGAGGTGGCCAAAGTATTGAAGCCTCAGCTTCAGGATCTGTCCTTCCAGTGAGCACTCAGGGCTGATTTCCTTCAGAATGCAGAGGTTTGATCTTCTTGCAGTCCATGGGACTCTCCAGAGTCTCCTCCAGCATCATAATTCAAAAGCATCAATTCTTTGGCAATCAGCCTTCTTTATGGTCCAGCTCTCACTTTCATAAAAGCGACTCTGGGGTTGCGGCGCTCATCTCGCTTTCAGGCCAAGGGAGCCAGTGTTTGTCCACATACAGCTTTCTTGGTCATGTGGCCAGCAGCACAAAACCGCTTCTAGTGCAACGGGACATCGTGACGGAAACCAGAGCGCATGGAAATGCCGTTTACCTTCCTGCCACAGCCATACCTATTTATCTACTTGTGCTGGTGTGCTTTCGAACTGCTAGGTTGGCAGGAGCTGCGACAGAGCAACAGGAGCTCACCCCGTCGTGGGGATTTGAACCACCGACCTTCCAATTGGCAAGCCCAAGAGGCTCAGGGGTTTAGACCACAGCACCACCCTTCCTCATAGGAGAGTTGCTCCAGCCCCTTGATCATTTCAGTTGCCCTTTTCTGAACCTCTTCCAGGTCTGCGTGAACCACCCACCCACAATTTGCAGGGGATGCTGGATTTGCTTTGCTCCACCCCCAGACAGAGCACAGGGAAGGATGAGTCGGTGCCTCTCAGGTGGGCTATTGGCCAGCGAGGAGGGAGGCTGCAGCAGGCTGGCAGAATTCTTCCCTGGTGGTCACCAACAAGACAGTCGTGTGGGATTAGCCAACCATGGCTTGATTTGGAATTTGGGGCACAAATTCCACAACCGGTACCCAGGACTGTCTGCCAGTGTGGTGTAGTGGTTAAGAGCAGTGGACTCGTAATCTGGGGAACCGGGTTCACTTCCCCGCTCCTCCACATGCAGCTGCTGGGTGACCTTGGGCCAGTCACACTTACTTGAAGTCTCTCAGCCCCACTCACCTCACAGAGTGTTTGTTGTGGGGGAGGAAGGGAAAGGAGAATGTTAGCCGCTTTGAGACTCCTTTGGGTAGTGATAAAGTGGGATATCAAATCCAAACTCTTCCTCACTTCCACCACACTGCAGGAGGATTTCCTGCCCCCAACTTGGAATATAAACAGCCAGGCGCTTTCCGACTGCCCTTACCTCATTGAACTATTTGACATCTCACCTGTTTGCCAAGGTGTCACCCATCCACCTGGGTTCACCTCCTCCAGACCGCCAGAGCTTCCAAGAGACATGCGCTTTTATTTATTATTTTGGAAAAGAAGAAGAAGAAAAACCCCACCCAAACCCTGAGCACACATCTGTACCTAATTCTGAAATGTAAACACAGAATCTCAATAAAAGGAAGGGGACAACGGCGGATGTTTGGGAGAATTTTGTTGTTTCTGATATTTCGTGTTGGGCCTCCCTCCTTCCATCTCCTCCTCCTCTTCCTTCATCCAGCGGTATCCCGCGTGGCGGGCCTAGATCACAACGCCAACCTTCTGTTTGCAAATGGGGCAGGTCTTCCCACTCCTGGGCTGGATGAGGAGCCAGGTGTTGATACAGGTGCTGTGATAGGCATGGGAGCATGGCAAGATCTTCAACTTCTCTCCCACCTCGTAATCTGCCATGCAGATCACACAGAGGTCGTAGCTGTCGCCTCTCCTGAAGGTCTTCACCCTGATGCCTTGTCTCCGCCGGTACCACTTCAAGCATCCAGCGAAGACCAGGCCGCTGACTGCCAAGCTCAGAAGGATCACGAACCCAAACTCTCGGAGGAATTCCACAATCAGTTGTTGGGTGCAGTAGCCCGGCCAGAACTGCAGGTAATGGTGAGCTGGGTCCCAAACAGAGATGTCCATGTCATCATCCCAGCAGGGATTGTAATAGCCCTGAGGCACCACTGTCGTGACCTTGGTGCCGTTCCCAGAACGCACCAGCCCCCTCAGCACCTTGGAGGCTGACCCACCAATGAAGAGGGACGGAATCAAGATCTTCTTCTCCTTATGACCTTCTACCTCAACAGCCATGCTCACAAGCAAATCAGAGTAGAAGTTGTAGATGACTGCCGCCCGGTAGCCAGCTTGCTGGGCGTGGAAGACCTTGAGGCCAAAGGGACATCCATACCGACGGATGAGGGCAATATAGCCCAGCGGAGACGTCTTTGGAACCGGAGGGGCTACTAGGGGTTGGCAGGCATTTGGGGGCACCACCTCGACAAGGTAGCCCGTGAGCCCCAGTTGGGGGAGCGGAGGGCCGAAGCAAGCGGGGACAGCTTTGAAATCGAGGCAGGTGGAGTTCTGGGTGTAGACCAGGTAGACAAACGGCTTGGCCAAGGTGACCTCTAGAACCAGGGAAAAGGCCACCAGCGAAGGAGGAGAGAGAAGCGAGAGCTGCATCTTGGAGGTCACCTTCCGTGGACAAGGATGGTGGGGTGGAGAGCTTGGTGGGAAATCCAGGTCTCACCTGCGCATCTTGGAGAGCTGGGTTGGGACCACGGAGGCAAGGCCAACAGCAAGCCACACGCTTCTCACAGGGACGCTTCCTTCTCCAGGACCAGCTTCCAAAAGAGCTTTTCAATCATAGATGTTGGTCACCTCCCGTCCACACACTTCCCACCACTTGCACCTCCGACCTTCTCAGCAATAGTTGTTTGGAAACTGCCTGGCCCCTTATGACATCACTCACTGACAATATCCCTGGCTGGTGAGCAGAGGAAAGATGGAGTGAGAGCAAACAATGTCATGGGACTCTCACACAAACGCAAGGAGCGCCTGGCTGGGTCAGGCCAATGGTGGCATCCTGCTCAGCATCCTGTTTTCACAGCGACCAACCAGATGTCCCAATGGGGAAGCCTGCCAGCAAGACCCATGAGCCCTCTCCCTTCCTGTGGTCTCCAGCAACTGGTTTCCAGAACTGCCTCCAGATGGAGGCAGAGCATAGCGCTTGTGGCTAGCAGCCTTTAGATAGTCATGAATTTATCTCAGCAACTCTCCCCAGTAGATCTTGCCCCAATAAGGCAGTCTCCTCCTCTCCTGGGTCCTTCCCAAACAATCTGATACTTCTTCGTCTTGTTCATCTCTGCTCCACACTCTTCATGCCTCTTCTGGTCCTGAGAGACCGGCGGTGGGACTGGTCACAGCAGGAGGGGGAGAAGCCCTGGATTCTTCAGCCACCTGCCTCATCTCTGGCTCTTGGTCCCCTTCCTTTCCATCCCCATCTTCTGCCCCTGAGCCTGGACTTCTCTCTGCCTCAGCCTCTTCCTGCTCACTAAACCCTGTTGCCTCTTAAGCTGCCAACACCTCCTCCTCCCAGGCTTCTCCCTCTGACCAGGACTCTGTTGTTGTTGTTTTCCAAAAAAATTATTTATTTTCCACATTTATCACAAAAAAGACATAACAAACCACATAACAAAGAAAAACACATTACACCACAATAAACAAAACTAAACACAGAGGAAATTTGTATCTTTAAATATCTAATTCTCGTTACATTGATAACTGACTTCCTCAAACCCCCTCTATCTGAATTTCATTATATCACCTATTTAACAGTTCTCCAACTTCATATTTCTAATAATATTAACTCCTTTCATTAACTAACCTCTTCTCCTTTATTAATATTCTAATCCTTAATATTTACTACACACATTCTTATTCTACCCCTAAGCCTATTTATTACTTCCAAGAATTTTCTATTTATCTTATTTCACAATATTTAGCGAAATATTTTTTAAATTTCTTCCAATCCTCTTGTATCTCCTCTTCTTTCTGGTCGCGGATTCTTCCAGTCGCGTCGGCCATCTCCAAAAAGTCCAACATCTTCACCTGCCATTCTTCTATTGTTGGTATTTCTTGCGATTTCCAATTTTTGGCTAATAAAAGTCTTGTCGCTGTAGTGGCATACAAAAACAATCTGACATCTTTTTTGGGCAATTCCTATCCTAATATTCCAAGTAGAAAGGCTTCTGGTTTCTTAATAAATGTATTTTTCAACATTTTTTTCAACTCATTATAAATCTTTTCCCAGAAGTCTTTCACCTTAGGACACGTCCACCACATATGATAAAAAGTACCTTCTTTTTCTTTACATTTCCAACATAGATGATCATTTGTATGATAAATCTTTGCTAATTTGACCGGGGTTAAATACCATCTAGGGACGCAGGTGGCGCTGTGGGTTAAACCACAGAGCCTAGGACTTGCCGATCAGAAGGTTGGCGGTTCGAATCCCCGCGACGGGGTGAGCTCCCGTTGCTCGGTCCCAGCTCCTGCCAACCTAGCAGTTCGAAAGCACACCAGTGCAAGTAGATAAATAGGTACCTTCTCCGGCAGGAAGGTAAACAGCGTTTCCGTGCGCTGCTCTGGTTTGCCAAAAGCGGCTTAGTCATGTTGGCCACATGACCCGGAAGCTGTACGCCGGCTCCCTCGGCCAATAAAGATGAGCGCTCACCCCAGAGTCGTCCGCGACTGGACCTAATGGTCAGGGGTCCCTTTACCTTAAGTACCATCTATACATCATTTTCATAATATTTTCTTTTAATAGTGTACGTGCAGTAAACTTAACCCCTTTCTTTCATAGCCTTTCCCAGTCTTCCAACATCTGACCAGGACTCTGAGCCTTCTTCCCTTGGGGCCTCCCCAGCTGGTGTGTCCCCCCCCCCACTTCTCGTCATCCAGCCAATCCATGACACCACCCCAGCTAACAGGGTAATCCCTAGGGTGTTCCCAAGGGAGATTACACCATGTCTTCTGCATTCTGTGCTTCAGCTGCTGCCTCTCTTTGGTGCCCGCCTGTCAAGAAGCTGGAAGTGCTGTTTCTTTGCCCGGTAGCTGGGCCTGTGACGGCTGCTCCGGCTGCTTGAGGATTCTGTCCCCTCTTCTCCCGGGCCCTGTGTGTGTTAACGTTACTGAATATTTTTGATGATGCCAATGCAGATTGTGCTGGTCCCGGGGTGGTTACTGTGTGGCGTGGTCTGAGTCCTGGGTCGAGGGTCCTGGGTCGAGGGTCTGGAGGCTGTCCATCAAGGGCGGAGGGGGGTCCAGGGCAAGGAGCCGGGCGTGGTCAGGAACTCCAGAAGAGCAGGTCAGGGTGCTGGCAGGAACAGGTTTCCAACGATGTTGCTCCCGCAACCTGGGACTGGGCTGGCTGGCTTTTATCTGCCCCGAGGCATAGGGCGGTCCCAGCCCACAGGTGACTCGCCTCCCCCTGGCTTTAAGGCGAGCACTCCTCCTGAGAGAACTTAGTTCCCTCCGCCTCTCTGCCCTGAGCCTCTGCAGCTCAGGAGAGGCTGGAGGGTTACCGGACCCAGAGGCAACCTCAGCTTCCCCTGACAGGGCTGGGAGAGGCGCACCTGCAGGCAATGGGTCCTCCATCCCCTCCGGAACCAGAGCAGATTCAGCTGGTGTCTGCTCCTGAGGATCCAGCACAGGTGAGGACCCTTCAGATCCAAGCCCCTGCCCCGGCTCAGCTGGTCCTGGAGGAAGGGACTCCTGTGCAGGCTGGGATTCCTCCGGTTCAGCCTCTGAATCAGATTCCCAGGCCATCACACATATATATTGTCAAAAGAATTGGTCTTATATGCCATCTTGGCAGCTGTTGTAAACAGAGAGTGGGGAAAGTTGGGTTGGTAGCCATGGTAAGAACAGGTTGATGGACTAGATAGGCCATGGGCCTGATCCAGCGGGCTTTTAAGTTGTTCCCATTGGGGCATCTGGTTGGCCACTGTGAGAACAGGAGCTCGGTTGGTAGAGCGTGAGACTCCTAAAGGTGCTGACCTTCAGAGCCCTAAAAGGCCTTGGCCCTGTATACCATAAGACGCACCTGACCACAAGACACACTTAGTTTTTAGAGGAGGAAAGGGGGAAAGCGCTGTTTTGGGGGGAATCAGCCCACAGTTGTACAGCTTGAAAAGTCCCCTTTTTGGAGGATCAGCTCAACGTTGTTGAGCTTACTTTGCAAAGGGGGGAAATCCTGTTTTTATGGGCTTCAATTCACAGTTCTGCAGCTTCTTTAGGAAAGGAAAGGGAGCCCTTTCTGCAGTGTCCAGACGGATAATCTAATCAGCCAGTCACATGTCGCTGGGGAAACAAACAGCCTCCATCTGCAGAATATTCAACAATGGAGGCCTGGGCAAGGGGCCGGAAAGGGAGCCAGCGAGCGACCACACATTCGCTCCATAAGACGCACAGACATGTCCCCTTACTTTTTAGCAGGGAAAAAGTGTGTCTTATGGAGCGAAAAATACGGTATCTGAAGGAACGTCTCCACCCCCATCATCCAGCCCAGATTCTGAGGTCCACCTCCGAGAGCCTTCTGGTGGTTCCCTCCCTGCGAGAAGTGCTGTTTCTTTTTCCTGGTAGCTGGGCCTGTGACGGCTGCTCCGGCTGATTGAGGGTTCTCTCCCCGCTTCCCCAGGCCCCTCTGGCCTCCCCTCCCTGCCCAGGCAATCTCCTCGCTCCTTCGGATTCTGATTTATTTAAATGTCAACAAGCCTCAGAGGAGATGCTGTCATGCCTGCGTAAGAGAGGAGCAATTATGGAGGAAAAGGGTCCCGCTTTGCCACTCCAAGGAAGAACCAAACTTGGAAGGAGGGAGGAAACGGCCCTCCTTGAATTTTTAACCCATTGTCTTCCAAAGTTGTTTTGCTGTTCTCTCTCTCTCTCTCTCTCTCTCGTCCCTTCCTCTTCTGGGGAGCAAGGGCAGATCTGCACCACACATTTGACACACATTCAAAGCACTTGACTTGCCCCCAAAGAATCTCTGGCACCGTTGTTTTCACAAAGCTACTATTTCCCACAACCCTAACAAACTATAGTTCCCGGGATCCTATGGGCCATGTGCCTTAAATGCACGTTGCATGTGCTTTAAATGCGCAATGTGGATCTATCCTAAGAAGCAAGGTTAGAAGCAGCAGCAGTCAGAAATGCCAGGAGTTTTGAGCCTTTAGAGGCGACTTGCCTGGTCTGACACATGGGAAAGCACACAAGGTGGGCCAGAAGCTGAGAGCCAGGGACTACGAGACAAGTCGGGATTTGGGAGGGGATTCTTCAATATCAGTTTCTGTTTCTCATTTTTCCAGTCTTTTAAGGCCAGTTCTCATTAAAATTCACCAGCATCTTAGTGCGGATTATTCTCCTAACCAACATACTTTTGCATGCAGCTTTGACTAAGGTATGCATTTATTTTGCAAAGCAATTCCCCCAATATAATGCATTTCTGTAATTTTCCACGAATGCGTGCATTATTATTATTATTACTATTACTATTATTTTACGGTGGTACCTCTGGTTGTGAATGGGATCTGTTCCGGAGGTCCGGCCGGATCCCGAGGTTTCCGCAACCCAAGGATCACTGTTCTGAGCATGCACTAGGCGGTAGACCGCTTCTGCGCATGCACGCACAGCAAAACCCGGTCTGATACTTCCGGGTTTGCCGCTTTCGTAGCATGAAGTTTACGTAACCAGAGGGTTACGTAAGCCGAGGTGCTACTGTATTTTGCACACATGACTGGGTTGGAGAACTGTATACACCATTCAGAGAAGTGCAAATTTCGAAGCATGGCTGTGTTTCGGTCCTCACATCACCTTGGGAAGTGCAAATACGATAGATCGGCCTCGAAACACAAACCTGGGTCAAACCCGGAATGTATGCAGAGGAGGGCGACGTATGCAGATGATCAAAGACCTGGAAAGCATGTCCAGATGAAGAATGGTTGAGTTGGGTATGGTTAAGCCTGGACCATAAAGAAGACTGATCGCTGAAGAATTGATGCTTTTGAATTATGGTGCTGGAGGAGACTCTTGAGAGTCCCATGGACTGCAAGAAGATCATACCTATCCATTCTGAAGGAAATCAGCCCTGAGTGCTCACTGGAAGGACAGATCCTGAAGCTGAGGCTCCAAGACTTTGGCCACCTCATGAGAAGAGAAGACTCCCTGGCAAAGACCCTGATGTTGGGAAAGATGGAGGGCAGAAGGAGAAGGGGGTGACAGAGGACGAGATGGTTGGACAGTGTTCTCGAAGCTACCAGCATGAGTTTGACTAAACTGCGGGAGGCAGTGGAAGACAGAAGTGCCTGGTGTGCTCTGGTCCAGGGGGTCACGAAGAGTCGGACATGACTGAACGACTGAACAACAACAAGAAGAAGACTGGAAAGTTACAAGATGGCCACCATCAATGATGGAGCAAGCTTGTTTTCTGCTGCTCCGGATTCAAACTCCAAGACAGGAGATTCCGACTCAACGTTAGCAAGGACGTTCCGGCAGTCAGAGCAGTTCGACAGTGGAACAGCCTCCCTTGGAAGGTGGTGAACTTTCCTTCGTTGGAAGTTTCTCAGCAAGGGTTGGGGGGCCACCTGCCAGGGACTCTTTGCTGTGATTCCTACATTGCAAGGGATTTGGAGTAGATGGTCCTTTTCCAATCCTACTATTCTATGGCTCTATTGGAGTGAGCTAGGTGCACCCAAAAGCTACCAGCTTGCATCTTTAGAAGGAGTGCAACGCCCAATGGTAGAATGATAATAATAATAATAATAATATAATAATAATAATAATAATAATTTATTATTTATACCCTTCCCATCTGGCTGAGTTTCCCTAGCCACTCTGGGCAGCTCCCAATCAAGTATTAAAAACAATACAGCGTTAAATATTAAAAACCTCCCTAAACAGGGCTGCCTTCAGATGTCTTTTATAGAGAAGATAGCTGCTTATTGCCTTCACATCTGAAGGGAGAGCGTTCCACAGGGCGGGCGCCACCACCGAGAAGGCCCTCTGCCTGGTTCCCTGTAGCCTGGTTCCCTTCTCGCAATGAGGGAACCGCCAGAAGCCCCTCGGCGCTGGACCTCCGTGTCTGGGCTGGATGATGGGGGTGGAGACGCTCCTTCAGGTATACAGGACCGAGGCCGTTTAGGGCTTTAAAGGTCAGCACCAACACTTTGAATTGTGCTTGGAAACGTACTGGGAACTGCCTGCCACTCCCCTCCTCACCCCTAGAACCAACCTCACCCCCTGGCAGGAGAGGCGACCTCAAATTCTGCTCTTGCTCTGCTATGGCTGGCACATTTTACCCCTTGGGATCCAGTCATTCTTCACCCCCCGCTCCCCACAGCCCTCCCCTGCCATGTCATTAAAAAGTACACGCGAGATAATCTTGTTTCTCCTAAAGCACACAGCAGCTTACATGATTTGATAATAGCTTCTAAACATACCAAATCACCTCCGACCGGAGAAACCGTAAGACCTCTATTATCCCCGCCTCTTTAATTTGTCTCTTTCTTCTGTACCTTAATCTCTTTCCGTGATTACACGGGCTTAAGAGGCAGGTACATCCTCGCGACGCAACTTCACCCTATTTCCCCATTCGATCAGACCCTCTGATGTTCTGACAAACTCCCTGAGGACGGGAGGGTGGGCGGGAAATTTCGTTCCGCTGGCATTTCAAAGAGGACTGACCCAATTCACTTCGCTTCCTGATATTAGGACGCAGATCACAATGCTATTGTCCCTCGGGCTCCACTCACCTCTAGATTTTGCGACAAAGTTCTTGGCTCAAAAGAAATGCATGTGTTAAAGTTACTGAATATTTTTGATGATGCCAATGCAGATATATTGTCGAAAGAATTGGTCTTTTTAAAAAATAAATATTTTTATTAATTTTTGACATACAAAATTATAAAACGTACCACACAATTTGTCACAAATACAATCTTATTAGACTTCCCTCAGCTCCTCTGATAATCCTCCGTCTTAAATCACTTCTTATGCATTTCTTCACTTAATATTGCCTTTATATCTCTTAACCTATCTTCTTTCCTTCTCCATTTTTACAATATTTCCAATAATACTCCTCACAGAACTTCTTGCAAACCTACAAACGCGTCGTCTGATCATTACAAATACTTTTCAAATAATCCGTAAATTTACTTCAGTCTTCGGTGAACCTCTGGTCTCGCCGGTTTCGGATCCTTCCTGTTAGTTTGTCGAGTTCTGCATAGTCCATTAATTTCATCCTCCATTCTTCCATCGTTGGTAATTCTTCTTGTTTCCATTTTTGGGCCAATAGTATTCTTGCTGCTGTTACTGCATATAGAAAAATCTTACCTTCCTTTCTATTTATATCATTTCGAAAGAATTGGTCTTATATGCGATCTTGGCAGTTGGGGAAAGTTGCTGTTGGGTTGGTAGCTATGGTAAGAACAGGTTGATGGACTGGATAGACTACTGGCCTAATCCAGAAGGGTTTTCTTAAGTGCTTATGTTCCCATTGGGGCATCTGGTTGGCCACTGTGAGAACAGGAGCTCAGTTGGTAGAGTGTGAGACTCTTAAAGGTGCTGACCTTTAGAGCCCTAAAAGGCCTTGGCCCTGTATACCATAAGACGCACCTGACCACAAGACACACCTGGTTTTTAGAGGAGGAAAGGGGGAAAGCCCCGCTTTTTGAGGATCAGCTCAAAGTTGTTGAGCTTACTTTGCAACAGGGAAAAAATCCTGTTTTTATGGGCTTCAATTCACAGTTCTGCAGCTTCTTTAGGAAAGGAAAGGGAGCCCTTTCTACAGTGTCCAGCCAGATAAGCTAATCAGCCAGTCACATGTCGCTGGGGAAACAAACAGCCTCCGTCTGCAGAACATTCAACAATGGAGGCCTGGGCAAGGGGCCGGAAAGGGAGCCAGCGAGCGGCCACACATTCTCTCCATAAGACGCACAGACATGTCCCCTTACTTTTTAGGAGGGAAAAAGTGTGTCTTATGGAGCGAAAAATACGGTATCTGAAGGAGCGTCTCCACCCCCATCATCCAGCCCAGATACTGAGGTCCACCTCCGAGAGCCTTCTGGTGGTTCCCTCCCTGTGAGAAGTGAGGCTACAGGGAACCAGCCTTCTCAGTTGTGGCGCTCTCCCTGTGGAATGCCCTCCTGTAAGTTGTCAAGGAGGTAAAGAACTATGCAACCTTTGGAAGAGACCTGAAGGCAGCCCTGTTTGGGGAAGTTTTTAATGTTTGATGTTTCATTATGCTTTATATTCGTTGGAAGCCACCCAGAGAAGCTGGGGCAACCCGGTCAGATGGGCAGAGTTCAAATAATAAAATTATTATCAATTACTCTCAGGGTTGTGGGTTCGAGCCTCATGTTGGGCAAAGGATTCTTGCACTAGATGTCCTTTGTGGTCCCTTCTGACTCTACAGTTTTATGATTCGAAGGATGCTGGACAAAATGGGCTATTGGGCTGAATTCAGAAGGCTCTTCTCACATTCTTGAGACATCTCTCGTTGCTGTGTTTGTTATTTCCATTTTGATGTTGTTGTTTAGTCGTTTAGTCATGTCCGACTCTTCGTGACCCCCTGGACCAGAGCACGCCAGGCACTTCTGTCTTCCACTGCCTTCTGCAGTTTGGTCAAACTCATGCTGGTCGCTTCTAGAACATTGTCCAACCATCTCGCCCTCTGTCGTCCCCTTCTCCTTGTGCCCTCCATCTTTCCCAACATCAGGGTCTTTTCCAGGGAGTCTTCTCTTCTCATGAGGTGGCCAAAGTATTGGAGCCTCAGCTTCAGGATCTGCCCTTCCAGTGAGCACTCCGGGCTGATTTCCTTCAGAATGGAGAGGTTTGATCTTCTTGCAGTCCATGGGACTCTCAAGAGTCTCCTCCAGCACCAGAATTCAAAAGCATCCATTCTTCGGCGATCAGCCTTCTTTATGGTCCAGCTCTCACTTCCATACATCACTACTGGGTAAACCGTAGCTTTAACTATACGGACCTTTGTTGGCAAGGTGATGTCTCTGCTTACTATCAGAATTTCTTGAAGCGGTTTACAATACGTGCAGATGCGCACACTCAGAAACTAAGCACGGTAAAAACTAGGCCAAGCAATTTTCCATAATAACAAAACAATTGCAGAAATGATATCCGTGTCCATAAACATTATCGGTATGAACGAAACAATCAAGACTCTTACAAGGCAGTGCAACGCAAGATTCAACTGACATGCACATGCACATATTAATCATATAATCGACCCGCCCACTCTCACTGCGCACAACCACTTACGATCGTTCACAACCTCAAACATTTGGTCTGCCGAGCACTCAAACCCACTCACATGCAGAGGTATGACGGACCAGGTGCAAAAGGATGGCTGCTAAGCCCAGACACACAAGGCCTAAACGGCCTCGGTCCAGTATAACTGAAGGAGCGTCTCCACCCCCATCGTTCTGCCAGGACACTGACGTCCAGCACCGAGGGCCTTCTGGCGGTTCCCTCCCTGCGAGAAGCCAAGTTACAGGGAACCAGGCAGAGGGCCTTCTTGGTGGTGGCACCCGCCCTGTGGAACGCCCTCCTACCAGATGTCAAAGAGAAAAACAACTACCAGACTTTTAGAAGACATCTGAAGGCAGCCCTGTTTAGGGAAGCTTTTAATGTTTAACAGACTACAGTGGTACCTCGGGTTACATACGCTTCAGGTTACAGATTCTGCTGACCCAGAAATAGTGCTTCAGGTTAAGAACTTTGCTTCAGGATAAGAACAGAAATTGTGCTCTGGTGGCACGGCAGCAGTGGGAGGCCCCCTTAGCTAAAGTGGTGCTTCAGGTTAAGAACAGTTTCAGGTTAAGAACGGACCTCCGGAACGAATTAAGTACTTAACCCAAGGTACCACTGTACTGTATTTTAATACTTTGTTGGAAGCCGCCCAGAGTGGCTGGGGAAACCCAACCAGACCAGATGGGCGGGGTATAAATAATAAATTATTATTATTATTATTATTAGGCACTCTCCTGACCTCTGAAGCTGCAATGGGCTCATTCCCCACAGCTGCTGAACGGTCCAACTCTGCTATCTCCATCTCTCACCTGAGAGGGACCCAGTTCTGTACCTGTGGGACAGCAAAACCACACCCCTCTGCTCTTTCCCAACTACATGGTTGTAACATGCACTGTACAGCCCAACATTGGCTCTGGATAAACAACCAGTCAGCACTGGTAGCAGACACAAATGACAGCCTCACAGTCAGCATGGTCAAAGGAGAGAAGTCTTGGTCTGAGAGGGGCAGTGGCCTGGAGAGAGGGCGTGGCTTGGGAGAGGTGGACCTGCTTGTGAGAGGGGGCGTGGTTTAGGAGAAGGGGTGTGGCCTAGAGAGAAGAGGGTGTGGCTTAGAGGGGGCATCGCCTAGAAAGATGAGTGTTGCCTACACAGATGGGGGTGCAGTCATACCTCATGTTACGTTTGCTTCATGTTACGTTTTCTCAGGTTGTGTCCTGCGGCGACCCAGAAGTACCGGAAAGGGTTACTTCTGGGTTTCGCTGCTTGTGCATGCGCTGTAGTGCTAAATCAAGCTCCGCGCATGCGCACAAGCGCCAAATCACACCGCGCACCTGCGCAGATACGGCCTTTTCATGTTGCGAACGGGCCTCCGGAACGGATCCCGTTCGCAACCAGAGGTACCACTGTATTGCCTAGGGAGAGGGGGTGTGGCCTGGGAGAGGTGGAATTGCTTGTGAATGGGGGCAAGGCCTATGGCAGGCTTCCTCAAACTTGGCCCTCCAGATGTTTTTGGCCTACAACTCCCATGCTCCCTAGCTAGCAGGACCAGTGGTCAGGGATGATGGGAACTGTAGTCTCAAAACACCTGGAGGGCTGAGTTTGAGGAAGCCTAGTCTACAGAGAGGGGGCATGGCCTACAGCAGTGATGGCCAAACTCGGCCCTCTAGCTGTTTTGGGACTACAACTCCCATCACCCCTGACCACTGGTCCTGTTAGCTAGGGATCATGGGAATTGTAGTCCCAAAAAACAGCTGGAGGGCCAGGTTTGGCCATCACTGGCCTCGGGCAAGTTCAGAGGCCTGGAGGGGAGTGTTCTGCTCTGGTGCCTGCCATTCTCCCACCCCAATCACTTACAGAATGACTTTCTTAACCAGGTCAGCTCCCCCCCCCCCCGCCTTCCCCATTTCCAAACTGGATTCAGCGAGTGCAAAACAGCCGTTCCTTTTGCCTCCGCTTTCCAAGAAGCTTCTTCAATTTATCTTGCTGCATTACCGAAAGCAGTGCTGATTGTTCTACGGTCCCGGGAAATAAGAGCCTGCACTTTTGCAGATTACCCCAGGGAATCGGCACTCGTGGCACTGCACATTTTGAGAGCCCAGATATGTAATTGGCCGGGGAGGGGGAGGGGATTTGCCAGAGCAATCTCAGGGTGGGAGGGTGGGGGCAGGTGGCTTTGGATTAGGGTGGGGGGTTTAGAGACACGAGCTGGAGATCTTCAGAGACAAAAGGAAGCACACTCAGGATCCTTTGGGGCAAGCCACGGCTGTTTAAATGGACACGATCCTGCTTTACGTCCCTTTTTGTTTCAGCAGAAATTGGTGGACCTAAATTAGGCCCCATCTGCAAAATGAATTTAAAGCAGTATCATACTGTTGTAAACAAAAAAATTCCCCTTTTCCCTTACGGGGTATCCAAGAGCCCATATAGAGTCCTTACATAGGTTCCCTATTGGTAGGAGAGAATAACAGAGGCCAAGCAGAGAATATTGAGAAGCAAAGCAGCTAGTAAGCTTGATCTTTATTGATCTGTTGCAACAGGGTGCTCCCCTCACCCGCAGGAGAGAGGAGGGACCCAGAAAAATGGCGTGCAAGGCCTTATTGAATTTTGAATTTTTGAATTTGCCGCCCTGTAGATCAAGACCACCCCCAGAAACATCATACATACATCACAGAAGGGGTGTAACCTAAGACCACCCCTCAGATACATCACACCTACATCACAGAAAAGGTGGTCTAAAACAGAAATTTGAATATTGTTTTTCTCCTGTTGTTGTTTATCTCCTGTCTGGCAGGTTACTTGATTGGGTTGCCTGGGGAGCCTGGCCAGTCTTTTGTAGTGATAAATACTTAGTTCCTGGGCCAGGTCACAGGCTCACACCCTATTCATATCTTAAATGTGTGAGGATTTGTGAGGAAAGAGACAATGGGGAGGCTTCCCACTTTGACCTTGCAGAGAAAACATTTGGCCAGATTAGGAATCAAAATGGTTCCAGGTTGGCCTTCCTGTGCTGATCTATGTACGTGCTTGGTTGGTACACTTATGAACATTACCATATATCTAAGACCATAAAATTCCTATCACAATACCACTTTAAACAGCCACAACACACACCGTGGATCCTGGGAGCTGTAGTTTGCTAAGGCTGCAGAGAGATGTTAGGACAGCCCTCTGAGATTACACCGGACAAGAGTGTAAACAGAGGCTGAACATGGAGCCTGGCACACTTCCCTTGCGAAACTCTGCAAGCTATCCATGCCCTGCGAAAGTCCTCCTCAGGCCTCTTTCTCTTGCCGGTAGCAGAGCGAAACACAGCGGTGAAAAACAAATTGCAGCACGTGTGTAATAAATCAGAGCAGACACAAGGCAGTCCTTATCTTCTCTTGCCTTTAATCATGAAGAATAACACCATAAATTCAGACCTGGCGAGAACTGACACATTCTCCCTCTCGCATAGCGTCCCAGAGTCAGACTGAAACACTTAGAGTCAAACCACTCCCTTAAGTGTTTCTAACCACGCCTCAGGAAAGAGACGTCACCAGAACTCTTTAACTCTGTGAGTTCTGAAACCATTAACACCCCCTCTCGTCACGAATCCTGAGGGAAACTGTGAACCCCTATTTACAGACCTCTTTGAGTTCAACTCACCTCCCATTGCCTTTTGCCTCCCACTGGCATCTATCCCAGGCAATTGTTGAATCCCTTCCACACTCCCAGAATCACACTGTGCGAAACCAACCCACGCACTGGTGACCTGAAACCTCTCCGGTGGAATCCCCTTTGTGGTCCGAGTTGACCGCCGGAGCACAACCTCGGGCGCTCCTCCTGACCCACTGGGGTCAGCAAGTGTGTCTCCAGCAAGCTCAGAAGACTCCCCCTCTGACTTGCTGTGTCTTCGGGCCTCCTGCACTTGGCTAACAGGAGATGAAGGCTCACTCTTGGGTTCCCTCTTAACCTGTGGAGAAACCCACCCCTGTGCTTGACCATCATCGGAAACCTGGTCTTCAGCAACAGGCTCCGCCTCTGCCTCTCCTTCCTCCCTTTCTTCCTCCCTTTCCTCCCCCTCAGAATCCGACAAGCATTCTGAGAGAAAATCAGGACCAACCCTAGGCTGTGACCAACCACCCTGCTCAAAGAACTCAGCATGCTTGCTGACCAGCAGCTTGGTCTGATCACCCTCTGGGTATGCAAACTTCCACCCATTTGTTGCAGGATCATACCCACAGAAAATCATGTCCTGGTACCTAGGACCACCCTCCTTCCGTTGCGCTGTTGGTATTGGCACTGAAGCCTTGGAACCAAACGAACGGAAGAAATGCACCTGTGGCTTCCTCTTGTGCAACAGAAAAAACGGTGTGTCACCTACATCGTGATTGTAGGACCTGTTAAAAATAAAGCTGGCAAACTTCCAAGCCTCACTCCAAAAGCCCTGAGGCAGCCCAGAGTCACACAGTAAAACCCTGACAACTTCAGCCAGTGCTTCACTCCTGTGCTCTGCCACGCCTCTCTCTTGAGGAGACTTTGCACCCGTCACCTGGTGACGAATTCCCTTTTCCTTGAAGAACTCCTTCAGAGCAGACCCAGTGAACTGTGACCCACGGTCGCTCCTGAACTCTTGCACCTTGGTGGAGAACCTTAGTTCCACCTCCGCAACCCAATCCTGGATGAGTTGCGCCGCCTCTCTCTGCGACCTGAGAGAAAAAGACCATAAATTCTGAGTAAAATCATCCGCTATCGTTAGCAGATACCTGGCCCCACCCAGACTCTCACACTTCATTGGCTCTGTAAGGTCTGTGTGAATCAACTCAAAAGGTTTTGTGGTTACCCTCTTTACCCCGGGAAACCTGCACCTTTGAACCTTGCTGCATGCCCTGCACACTAGGGATCCCTCACATGGCGTGATTTTACAACCTTTGGTGCAGCCTGGCAACCTTTTAACATCCTCCAGACAAGCATGAGACATTCTCTTGTGCCATATATGAACACATGAATCATGGCTGGGAACACTAGCACACTGCGCCTGTGCTTTCCCTGCATTCCCACCACCCTCCAGAGGTGTTTCCAGAACAAAGAGATTGTCCTTGCTCTCCACGTTGACAAGTTGCCTCCCCCCTCTGAAAATGGAACAGGTATTATTTTCAAAACAAATTTTGTATCCCTGCTTCGCCAGAGCAGAAATCGATAACAGGCAACACTTCATCCCTGGTACAATGAAGCACTCCAGCTCCGCCTGCGAAACAGAAACATATACATTTGCGACTTTAGATACATTTCGTTTTGTCCCGTCAGCTAATGTAACAGTCATTCCAGCCAAAACAGCTCTGCAATTCCGCAGCTCCCCAGCAGATGGCGTTATCAGGTGATGACTCGCTCCTGAGTCCAACACCCACTTCACAGTTGTGTCCCTGCTGGCATTGCTCTGTAGCGTTGCCATGCCAACAAACGTCTGGCTGCACCTGTCCTTGGCAGCGTCCGTAACCGCAACTTCCTGCGTTGCTCTGAAGACTGGACTTATCTCAGAGTTCCCAGACAGCTCTGCAGCACGTATCTCCCTCTGCAGCAGATGGCTGGCCTTGAAGCCTTTAGCTTTGTCCTGTTTCCCAGGCTTCGACTCACGACGCAAACAACTCTTGGCAGCCTTTGGAAAAAGAGGCTTCACTGAGCTTTTACTGCTCACTGCCCCCCCACTGCTCCCAGGGCTCCCAGGACGCTTTCCTGCACCCCCAGTGATGGGTAAAGGGCCCCCAGCAGCTTGCCTCTCTCCAAGCTCCTCACGCAGACATGTTGCATCACCCACGCAGCTTTTAGACTCTGCTAAACCACCAGCAGCAGCAGCAGCAGCAGTGGCAACAGTCCCTTCGCCCCCCTCAGGGGTCCCACAGCCTTTCCCAGCTGTGCACCGGCTTTCCGTGCTCTCTTGCCTTTTCTGTCCTGATGCAGCCATCTCCCGGCCCTTGCCTCCGCCCCCAGCTTTACACGCTTCCTGGAGAGCTACCCAAGCGACCTCAGGCTTCCTTGCATCCAGAACAATAGGCCTCAAATCAGCACTCACGTTCTCAGCCAAAAAAGTAAGCACACGCTCCTCAGCTTCACGTTGGCTTGTAACCGCCCCAGCTGACGTAGACATCGGCGTGACTGTTTCCCAGAGCTTGGCTCCAACTAGGGACAACTCTGCTAAATAACTCCACTCTAGCCACGAGTTAATAGTTAACTTCGCACACGGCATCTTAAGCTCAAAGCCGTGTTCCTGGGACTGAGCCATCTCCTCCCCCGGGGGCTAAGCTTACTCACGCCTCGGCAGTAGCTTCCTCCGCCTCCCGGCTCCGGCAGATCGGCTTCTCCTCCCAGCGAGCTCCTTCCAGCTTCAAAGACACAGCTCCAGAGCTCCAGCTGTACCCAGCAACTTTCCTGCTGGCTTCCCCCACACGTGGGACGTTCCTGCAATGCTTCAAAGCGTTAGCGAGCATCCATAACCTCTGAGATTACACCGGACAAGAGTGTAAACAGAGGCTGAACATGGAGCCTGGCACACTTCCCTTGCGAAACTCTGCAAGCTATCCGTGCCCTGCGAAAGTCCTCCTCAGGCCTCTTTCTCTTGCCGGTAGCAGAGCGAAACACAGCGGTGAAAAACAAATTGCAGCACGTGTGTAATAAATCAGAGCAGACACAAGGCAGTCCTTATCTTCTCTGGCCTTTAATCATGAAGAATAACACCATAAATTCAGACCTGGCGAGAACTGACACATTCTCCCTCTCGCATAGCGTCCCAGAGTCAGACTGAAACACTTAGAGTCAAACCACTCCCTTAAATGTTTCTAACCACGCCTCAGGAAAGAGACGTCACCAGAACTCTTTAACTCTGTGAGTTCTGAAACCATTAACCATTGCTCTCTCACCGAACTACAACTCCCAGAGTGCAGTTTAACAATCAATCCCTCTTCACAGGGAATTAGAGCTCTGCGTGTGGTTCAGGGAAAGGAGTACAACAAGGCTGTATATTGTCTCCCTGCTTATTTAACTTCTATGCAGAATTCATCATGTGAAAGGCTGGGCTGGATGAATCCCAAGTCGGAATTAAGATTGCCAGAAATTGCCAACAACCTCAGATATGCAGATGACACAACCTTGATGGCAGAAAGTGAGGAGGAATTAAAGAAGCTTTTAATGAGGGTGAAAGAGGAGAGCGCAAAATATGGTTTGAAGCTCAACATCAAAAAAACAAAGATCGTGGCCACTGGTCCCATCACCTCCTGGCAAATAGAAGGGGAAGAAATGGAGGCAGTGAGAGATTTTACTTTCTTGGGCTCCATGATCACTGCAAATGGTGACAGCAGTCACGAAATTAAAAGACGCCTGCTTCTTGGGAGAAAAGCAATGACAAACCTAGACGGCATCTTAAAAAGTAGAGACATCACCTTGCCAACAAAGGTCCGTATAGTTAAAGCTATGGTTTTCCCAGTAGTGATGTATGGAAGTGAGAGCTGGACCATAAAGAAGGCTGATCACCAAAGAATGGATGCTTTTGAATTCTGGTGCTGGAGGAGACTCTTAAGAGTCCCATGGACTGCAAGAAGATCAAACCTCTCCATTCTGAAGGAAATCAGCCCTGAGTGCTCACTGGAAGGGCAGATCTTGAAGCTGAGGCTCCAATACTTTGGCCACCTCCTGAGAAGAGAAGACTCCCTGGAAAAGACCCTGATTTTGGGAAAGATGGGGGGCACAAGAAGAAGGGGACGACAGAGGACGAGATGGTGGGACAGTGTTCTCGAAGCTACCAGCATGAGTCTGACCAAACTGCAGGAGGCAGTGGAAGATAGAAGTGCCTGGCGTGCTCTGGTCCAGGGGGTCACGAAGAGGCAGACACAACTAAACGACTAAACAACAACAACCACAAAATGTGGTTCAGGGTGTCTCCCAGCACCGCCTCAGCATCCTTAATGAACTGCCATGTCCCAGGAACCTTGCTGAAAATGGCAGGGCGCCACTTTTAAATGTACAGCACAGATGGGACCCGGGTTGATCAAGGCACAAGGAACACCGTGCAGAGGCGTTTCTGCACAAATGACTCCCCAGGCAACCGAGTGGATATCCAGGCTCAACCGACCGTCTCTCTGCTGCTTTAGAGAGCTCAGCATCCGCGTCCAAATGAACAGCTAAAAAAATAAATGAAAATAACTAAGCTAGAGGCACCATGACAGCTGCGGTGTTTAGGAAGGAGCTCGTTCTGCCCATTGCAACAAGGACTACCAATATTTTTTCTCACTCCTGCTACAAACACAGGGAGAGGTGGTGCATGGAATAGCACAAGCTTGGATTCTGGCTCCAAATGACCCTGTTCGTGGGATACTCCTGATCAGGTTTTTGGCTCTCCTTTGCAACAAGGCTGGGCCCATCTGCCTGCTCTGTGCAGCTGCTGTTTCCTGCTTCTCCATGGTACACACATTCTCTCTCTCTTGCTCCCATTTAAAGACCCAGCAAAGGTTTGCTGGCCATGATGGCAGAGGTCCATTTGGCGGCAGCCGTATGGAGTGCAGAGCAGAGGGAAAGAAGAAGCAAGAGAGAGAGAGAGAGAGAGAGAGAGAGAGAAGGTCAGTTAATTATTTCAACAACTTGACGAGCTGTCGGCTGCCTTTCCGCTGCTGCTTGTGGATTTTTTTGCTTGCTGGGTTCCCACAAGCCAAGGGAAACAGCACGGGATGCCTGGGCTGGTGGTTATACTGCGGCATTTGCCTTCACAGGGAAGTGAAATGAAAGCACGGCTCTGTGCTAGAACAGGGTCATAGGTCTTAGCTGCCTGCCGAAGCCACACTAGAAAACTTGACTCCCAAAATCCTGAATGGGCAAAAGTCCTTCTAATTTATTGAAATATACTCAGAGTCGCAAAGTGATTTCATGCTCTTTATTCAGCTCATAGTGGTGAGGAGGAATGAATAAATGTCCCCTCACAGTATCTGCTTTATATACATTATTTACACAATGGGCTGCACATGATTGGCTAATTCTGGAATTCTACTGTAAGCCAATCAGGTTGTGGATTCACTTCTATCTGGAGCAGGATTGGGTGGTTCCTGCCAACCAATCATACTGCTGCATTGTTCTAGGACCAATCAGACTGCTGCATTCTGAATCCTATTGTTCTAGGACCAATCAGACTGCTGCCTTTTGGATCCTATTGTTCTAGGACCAATCAGACTGCTACAGTTTGGATCCTATTCAACTCAGTACATAACACCCCTCCCCTCTAAGTTCCAGTCCTGCCCGGGAGGTCGCATTCATAGTCCTCAAGGTATGCCGGCGGCCTACGTGTGCGTTGTGGCCTGGGGTGTTCCCTGGTCCGGGCTCCGGGTTCTGGCTCGTGTTCCAAGGATGCTGGCTGTGATGCGGCTGTTTGGTCTGGTGCAACCGGCTCGCTCAGTCGTGGTTCTGGTTCCGGTGTCCTTTCGGCCTCACGGGTCCTCTCTGTATTTACTGATTCTGCCTCTCCTGCTGGCCCCTCCTGCTCTATGGGCCTCACTGCCCCGCTGTTCCCTTGGGACTCCTCTGACCTGTCCTCCTCCTGGTTTTCTCCCGGGAATCGTCGCCGTATCTGGTCGCAGTGGCGGCGCCAGCATTGCCCCCCATCCGTTAGCACCTCGTACGACACGGGGCCAGTGACCCTGGTGATTGTGGCGGGTACCCATGCTGGGCCTGCCCCAAAATTCTTTGCGTACACTGGGTCCTGGGCCTCGAAGGTCCGGGGGTTCCTGCCTTCCCCCACCACTACCTCATCCTGAGCTCTATCGGGGTGAAGGCGGTCCAATCTGATTGCAAGGCGCCGACCCATTAGTAGTTCAGCGGGGCTCCGGCCAGTCGTTGAGCTGGGGGTGCTGTGCTGTGCTAGAAGGAATGTGGCAAGGCGGTACTCCCAGTCCCCTTGCGTCATGCGGCGAAGGGTGTCCTTGGTGGTCCGCACCATGCGTTCTGCTTGGCCATTGGTGGCAGGGTGGAACGGCGCCGAACGGATGTGGCGGATGGCGTTCTGCGCTGTGAAGGTTTGGAATTCTCCTGACGTAAATGCAGTCCCGTTGTCTGAGACGAGAGTGTCAGGGAGCCCGTGGGTTGCAAACAGCCTGCGTAGTACCCGGATGGCTGCGGACGTGGAAGTGGACGGTACCAGTGCGACTTCCAGCCATTTGGTGTAGGAGTCCACCACTATGAAGAATGTTTTCCCCTGAAAGGGGCCAGCGAAATCCACATGCAGGCGTGACCATGGTGCTCGGGCGGACTCCCAGGACTGGACTGGGGCCCTTGGGGGATCTGGGCGGGATTCTTGGCAGGCCTGGCAGTGTTTGACCCAGGCCTCTATCTCTCCATCGATCCCCGGCCACCACACATAGCTCCTGGCAAGGGCCTTCATTCTTACTACCCCTGGATGTGTCTCGTGTAGGGCTGTGAG
Organism: Podarcis pityusensis; assembly: GCF_964106645.2. Classification (NCBI taxonomy): domain Eukaryota; kingdom Metazoa; phylum Chordata; class Lepidosauria; order Squamata; family Lacertidae; genus Podarcis; species Podarcis pityusensis. Next base: position 8,233,424 of record NC_138043.1, on the reverse strand, counting down.
GACCCTTTTGCAGAGGGGCTGGGGAACAACGACTCTGCTTCCCCATAACAGGCACCCCTTGTGGGCCGACAGTTCATGTTTGCGGGTTGTGTAGCCGGCGAATTCTGGCCCGGGGCTGCTGCTGGGCCATCCCCTCCACACCCAGTCCAGGACCCGGGAGATGACCCTATCTTTCTTGGAATGGTGTGCAACTTCTTGTGCCTGAATGGGGCGGTCGGGAAGCAGCTCCAGGCTCATAACCTCTTGTGCAGGTGCTGGGTCAGGGCCTGTTTCCGGTAGTGGTAGCCTGCTGAGGGCGTCCGCATGGCCCATCGCCTTCCCAGGTCGGTGAATCAGTGCATACTGGTAGCTGGCAAGGAAAATTGACCACCTGAGGACGCGAGGAGACAGCACTTGGGGGGTCTGCTTTTCGGGGGCAAACAAGCCAAGCAACGGCTTGTGGTCAGTCACCACGGTGAAGGGCCGCCCGTACAAGAAATCATGGAATTTTTTTACTCCCTTTACGATTGCCAGACCCTCCTTGTCGATTTGCGAGTAGTTCCGCTCGGTTGTGTTGAGTGTCTGGGAAAAGTACGCCACCGGTACCTCTCTTCCATCCGGGAGTTGGTGCCCCAGGACAGCTCCAATGCCATAGGGTGAGGCGTCGCATGCTAGCACCACCGGCAGCCTCTCGTCGAAGTGTGCCAAGACCGAGTTTGAGACAAGCAAGTCCTTGACTGCCTGGAATGCGGCCTCCTGGCGCTGGCCCCACACCCAAGGGGCCCGCTTGTCCAGGAGTCTGTGTAGGGGCTCCGCTACCGCCGCCTTGTGGGGAAGGAAGGAATGGTAAAAGTTCAATAGTCCCAAGAAGGCCTGAAGTTCAGTCTTGCTCTTGGGCGCTGGGGCATCACAAATGGCCCGTACCTTGTCCCCAGTCGGGTGGACCCCTTCTGCGTCCACCATAAATCCCAGAAAGTCCACCTGAGGCACTCCTAGTAGACATTTTTCCCGCTTCACCTTGAGACCCGCCGTCTGGAAACGGTGCAGAACGGTGCGGAGGCGGTCCTCAAACTCCTCTGGTGTGGGGCCGGCAATCAACACATCATCGAAGAAGGGGGTGACGCCAGGAATCCCTTTAAGGAGAGAGTCCATTATATTCTGGAATATGCCTGGTGCCACGCTGACACCGAATTGCAGCCGCTTTACCCTGAACGCTCCTCTGTGCGTCACAATCGTCTGTGCCTCTGCTGTGGCCTCATCTACTGGCAGCTGTTGATATGCTTGGGCCAAGTCCAGCTTGCCAAAAATTTTCGACCCAGCCAGGGTGGCAAGGACATGGCTGACCACTGGCACTGGGTATGCGTGGGCCGTGAGGGCCTTGTTTATGGTACATTTGTAGTCTGCGCAGATGCGGACCGAACCATTAGGCTTGACGGGTGTGACGATTGGGGTTTCCCAGGGAGCATTAGGCACCGGCTCCAGCACTCCTTGCTCTACGAGTCGGTCCAATTCCTCGTCTATACGGGGTTTCAAGGCGAACGGGACCCGGCGGGCCTTGAGCCTGACCGGTCGTACTGCGGGGTCAAGCTGTAGCGCAATGGGGGGGCCCGTATACTGTCCCAATTTCCCATCGAAAACCCCTGGAAATTCCTTGCATATGGCGTCCACGTCCACTTGTAAGCTAGTGTGGTTCACCCCGGTGACAGCTAGCCCCAGTGGTCCAAACCATGCCAATCCCAGTAAGCTAATGTAGGGGCCCTTGACCACAAGCAAGTCCAGTTGCCGCGTCCGCCCTCGGTATTGCACCCTGAAGGTCCCCACCCCCATTGTGGGGACCTTACGTTTCTGGAAGTCCCGGAGGGTGAATGGGGCCGGCCTGAGTTTGGGACCCCCAGTGGGACACAGTTTCCTTAAGGTCCTTGCCGAGATTATGGATAGAGTTGAACCCGTGTCAAGCTCCATGCGGCATGGGGCCCCCTCTATCTGTACCTCTACATAAATTTTCTCTACGTTGGGGTGGGGCAACTGGTATACCTGGAAGTCCGTGAGCTCCGTCGAGTTGCCTTGGTGCGTTGGGCCCCGGGACCTGGGGCTCTTGGATTGGTCATCTGATGCCTGGTGTCGGGTGGGCCGAGCCCGACACACCCGGGCGATGTGTCCCGATTTTCTGCACTGCCTGCACTCTGCGTTGCGGAAACGGCAGGTCCTCCTCTCGTGACTCTCCCCGCAGCTTGCGCAGTTCCCTCCTTCTCGTCGAGGCAGCTGTGGTCTGTGCGCTGCTTGAGTGCGCTGCTGTACTCGGTGCACCTCCTCCCTGTCGGATCCTGAGTCGTCGGTGAGGTCTTCATGGTGGACCCTCGGTTGGGATGGCAGGCTCGGCCGTGCCTCTTGGGTCGACCTCTCGGCAGCTTCTGTTGCCAGGGCCTCCTCCAGAGCGACCTGGAACGTTAGGTCCTTCTTAGCGTAGAGGCGTCGTTGCAGCTTCTCATCCTTCAGGCCACCGACGAGGCGGTCACGAAGCATGTTCTCCAGCTCTGAGAAGTTGCAGAACCGGGCGGCTTGGCGGAGAGAGGTCACAAACCCAGTTATGGTTTCCCCAGGGGCTTGCCGCTTTGCGTAGAAGGCATTTCGACGAGCCACCACTGAGGGCTGCGGCGAAAAGTGCCCCTTCAGCTGTTCCATTATTGTTTTGTATGGAACAGTAGCGACGTCTTCAGGCGCAAGGAGAGCCCGGGCGATTTCAAACGTCTCCTCTCCGCAGACGCTGAAGAATATCGCCCTCTTCTTGGCGTCTTCTTCGTCGGTGACCCCTTTGGCTTCTAGGAGGAAGGTGAAACGGGAGGCGTACGCTTCCCAGTCTCCAGATGCTGGGTTGAATGGCGAGAAGCTGCTGTTGGCTGCCATTCTGAGTTCCTTGTGCCCCGGAGCTGAAGCCTGGATACACGGTGCGAGGCAGCGGTGCGGCAGTTGGCGGTGCTGCGGTGCTGTGTGTGGCAGTCAGCTCAGCGGGATCCCACCCTCGTCGCCAGTGAAATATACTCAGAGTCGCAAAGTGATTTCATGCTCTTTATTCAGCTCATAGTGGTGAGGAGGAATGAATAAATGTCCCCTCACAGTATCTGCTTTATATACATTATTTACACAATGGGCTGCACATGATTGGCTAATTCTGGAATTCTACTGTAAGCCAATCAGGTTGTGGATTCACTTCTATCTGGAGCAGGATTGGGTGGTTCCTGCCACCCAATCATACTGCTGCATTGTTCTAGGACCAATCAGACTGCTGCATTCTGAATCCTATTGTTCTAGGACCAATCAGACTGCTGCCTTTTGGATCCTATTGTTCTAGGACCAATCAGACTGCTACAGTTTGGATCCTATTCAACCCAGTACATAACATTTATGTTGGTAGGGTTGTGGACACACCAGAACAGTACAGTGGTACCTCTGGTTATAAACGCTTCTGGTTACGAACGCTTCAGGTTACGAGCTCCGCTAACCCGAAAGTAGCTGCTCCTGCTTGAGAACTTTGCCCCAGGATGTGAATGGAAATCGTGCGCCGGGGGTGCGCATGCAGCGACAGGCCCCATTAGCAAAAGCGCGCCTTAGGATAAAAACGGTTTCAGCTTAAGAACGGACAGTCCCCGGATTTGCGAATAAGTCCCCAGAGAAATTCCATCCCCAGAATGTCCCCAGATTTCATCTAATGTCCCCGGGAAACGCAGCAGCGGCAGTCTCAGCAGCCCGGAGCAGTTGTCTCTGGCTGGCTTCAGGAGCTGCTCAGAAGTCCCCATGTGATGGTGGTGCAGGGCCTCTCAGATACAGCTTCCGGGCTGCCTCCACCTTCCCGGACCCCAGCAACTAAGTTGTGAAGGGAGGCTTCGCGCTGCCTATCAGAGCTTGCGTGCAAGCAGGAGAAGGCAGGGATCTCTCAGTTAGGCAACTGGGGAAGTCTTCCTTCCCAGCTGAGGGATCCCCACCTCCTCCTGCTTGCACGCAAGTAGGAATGGGATTGGGGCTGCTCCGATGGGAGGGGAGGCATTGCGCTGCCCGAGCCTCACCACCACCTCCGCTCTCGGTCCTCCTTCTCCACCTTCCATGCCTGACCCACCACACATTGCTTCCCCACCACCACCAGAGAACCAACAGCTCAGGGGCTGCCCAGGCTCGTGGAGAAAGTAGATGGAAGCCTCAGAGGAAGGGGAAACATGGCGGTTGAGGTCAAGGCGGCAGTCGCCTCTCTGCCACCACCATTGCTGCAGCATCAACGTCCCAAACGTGTAGTATTGATTGATTGATTGATTGATTGATTCCCCGGATTCATTGAAAAAAATCTGGTAACCTTACCCTAAGGAGTCTCAAAGCAGCTAACATTCTCCTTTTCCTTCCTCACCCACAACAAACACTTTGTGAGGTGAGTGAGGCTGAGAGACTTCAGAGAAGTGTGACTGGCCCAAGGTCACCCAGCAGCTGCAGGTGGAGGAGTGGGGAAGCGAACCCGGTTCACCAGATTACGAGTCTACTGCTCTTAACCACTACACCACGCTGGCTCTCAAAGGGTGAGAGAGAATGGTCAGGTTGCCAAGTGGTTCTCAAAGTGGGTGGTGGGATGACCAGGTTTGGGTGACAAGAGCCCAAGGGGGCAGCAGGCGACGCTGAAGGTGTAAATGTCTTTCAGGCTCCGAGAAGCTGGTATCGCTGGACCAAGTTCATTGATTCCGTTGAATTAATTAAACTAAATTGTTTTAATTGGACGAGGAGCAAATGTGCAATTAATAGTTACTCTTTTGGAATTCCATTGTGTCGTTATCTCCCCTAGTGGGCCATGCAAAACCCTTACTCTGAATAATGTTTTTTTATGGGGTAGGGGGAACTATGGAACCAAGGGAGCTAGCGCCCCCCAAAAGTTTGTAGGCTGAAACCTCCTTGTCTGGGGAACCTACAGGACTACCAAGGAAGGGGCTAGTTGGCTCCTTTTGCAACCTGCCTTTGAATTTTCTCCTTCAAGGTCACGTCTCAGGTTCCTTTGCCTCCCCATCTTTTAAACCCGGCTTCTCATCACCATTTTTAATGATAGGAATATTGCACCGGCGTGACTTATAAGTGCTATTCTAAGGGATGGCAAGTCGATATATTTGTTTTCTTGTTTGATATACGGCGGCGAGAGGAAGCCATGGATGAAGTTTATTAAACCTGCCTAATTTTCTATCAGTTCTGAGGACTATCGATCCTGTCCATAGAAGTTATCAGGCTCAGGCGCAAGCATAGGTTAAAACAAAATCATTTAAAGGCGGAGGTGGGGGGTGGGGAGGGGGGGGAGAAAGTGATTCTGTAGGGAAGCAACAGAAGGGGAATATAAAGGACCTTATTTGAATGCACAGGAAACTATATTGGATCAATGGGCCAAAGAATGGATATTTTTTGGGGGGTGGGGGGGAGGGGAGGGAGGAAGAAGAGACGTTAGAAAGCAAGTGACAACAAACAGATGAGGCTTTGGAGCCAGTGCGATGGGGGGTGGTACAGATTGTTCATTGAGAATCCTGCCCCCCCTGCCATCTCTTGTTCATTTGTGGGATCAATAGGAAGTGGGGGTGTGAAACCACTTCTAGATTAAGACACACACCCCCAACCCAGCACAATTGCCCCCTCTCTCCCAGCATTCAGTGTGAGATGAGCTGGTCTCCCAGGGTGAGATTAGCTGGTCGCCATAGGCGAGTAGGGATTTATTTGTTTTTGTCATCTCTTGTGATTGGCTGGCTGGGATTTTTTTCCTCATCTATCCCCACACTGCAGCGCTGCGTGGGTGTGGTTAGGGGCAGGGGTCTTCGAAAATAGGTTGATTGGTTGATTGATTGGTTGATTGGTTGATTGGTTGATTGGTTGATTGGTTGATTGGTTGATTGGTTGATTGGTTGATTGGTTGATTGGTTGATTGGTCTCTTGGCAGAGGGGGGTGAGTATCCGCTCACTTTTCAGGTGAACAGTGATTCTTCGGCTTACTATCAGAAAGTCCTTCCTGGTGTTCTGTTGGAAACTCTTTCCTTTGCCTTTGAATCCATGGCTTCAAACAGTAAGAGCTATTTTGTGGTGGAACGGACTCCCTCCACAGGTGAAAAGGGTCATGCAACCCAACAAGGCAGCTGTTTAGAACGAAATTAACATATCCTCATGCTCCTTTTATGCTTTTTACATAATATTTTTCCTGCATCTCTGTAGCATAATCTTATGTTGTAGGTCCCCTTGACTCCTATCTTAATTTGTGAAAAATAAAGTATTTCCTCCAGAGGTGGTGGACGCTGCCTTCCTTGCATGCTTGTAAGCAGAGGTTCAGAGGTCACCTAGTTAGGGTTGCTTTCTCCGGGATTCCTGCATTGCGGGGGGTTGGACTAGATGACCCGTGGGGTCCCTCCAAAATCCCACTCATTCTCAAACCTTTATTGGCCTATATACAAGATTCCAGTAGGGTTCTGTGCAATAAATTCACTCAGAAGAAGAAGAGTTTGGATTTGATATCCTGCTTTATCACTACCCTAAGGAGTCGCAAAGGGATGTGGGTGGCACTGTGGACTAAACCACAGAACCTAGGGCTTGCCAATCAGAAGGTCGGTGGGTCAAATCCCCGTGACGGGGTGAGCTCCCATTGTTCGGTCCCAGCTCCTGCCAACCTAGCAGTTCGAAAGCATGTCAAAGTACAAGTAGATAAATAGGTACCGCTCCGGCGGGAAGGTAAACGGTCTTTCCGTGCGCTGCTCTGGTTCGCCAGAAGCGGCTTAGTCATGCTGGCCACATAACCCGGAAGCTGTACGCCGGATCCCTCGGCCAATAAAGCGAGATGAGCACCGCAACCCCAGAGTCGGTCACGACTGGACCTAATGGTCAGGGGTCCCTTTACCTTTAAGGAGTCACAAAGCGGCTAACAATCTCCTTTCCCTTCCTCTCCCACAACAAACACTCTGTGAGATGAGTGAGGCTGAGAGACTTCAGAGAAGTGTGACTGGCCCAAGGTCACCCAGCAGCTGCAGGTCGAGGAGCGGAGACGCGAACCTGGTTCACCAGATTACGAGTCCATCGCTCTTAACCACCGCACCACGCTGGCTCTCAGGGAAAACTCTGCACCTGACAGTTAAGTTAATATTGCGTAGCATTCACAGTTCCTCATTCTGTGATGGCCTGGGATTCGGACTCGGATGCTGAACCCGAGGGATCCCAGCCTGCACATGATTCCCTGCCTCCAGAACCAGCTGAGCCGGGGCTGGGGCATGAGCCTGAAGGGTCCTCACCTGTGCTGGATCCTCAGGTGCAGGCACCAGCTGAGTCTGCTCTGGCTCCTGAGGTGATGGAGGACCCATTGCCTGCAGGTGCTCCACTCTCAGCCCCGTCAGAGGAAGCTGAGGTTGCCTCTGGGTCCAGTAACCCTCCAGTCTCTCCTGAGCTGCAGAGGCTCAGGGCAGAGAGGCAGAGGGAACTAAGTTCCTGCAAGAGGAGTGCTCGCCTCCAGGCCAGGAGAGGCAAGTCATCTGTGGACCGGGACTGCCCTATGCCTCGGGGAAGATAAAAGCCGGCCAGCCCCAGTCCCAAGTTGCAGGAGCAACATTGTTGGTTGCTAGTTCCTGCCTGAACCCTGTCCTGCTTTCCTGCCTGAGCTCCTGACCCGCCCTGGCTCCCTGCTTGCAAGCTTCACCGTGACTTCACCCGACTCCCTGCCCTGCACCCAGCTTCAGCTACTACGGACTGCCTCCACGTTGCACCTGCAACTGCAGACAGGACTTGGACCTTGCCTCTCGGGTAACCCATGGGACCAGCACACATTGTGTGTTGTGGAAACCTGGCTGCTAAAGCCCGTCCTGTGAAAAGATAAGGATGGCAGGGGGTTGGACTAGATGACCCTCTGACTCCCTTCCAACTCTAAAAAATACAGTGGTACCTCGGGTTAAGTACTTAATTCATTCCGGAGGTCCGTTCTTAACCTGAAACTGTTCTTAACCTGAAGCACCACTTTAGCCTATGGGCATAGCTGTCAACTTACAGATTTGAAAATAAGGGACCAGCAGCCTCGAAAATAAGGGATCAGCAGGTATGTTCAACTTCTGAGCCCCTCCGAGCCAAAGGCAGACAGCCCAGCCCAGCAGCCAAACGAAGCCTCAAACAGTGGTTCCCACAGCGCAGCAACCCGGCAAAGGGGATGCAGCAAGGAAAACCACCGTCACCTCTCCGCTGGGAAGCGCTGAGCAAAGGCGAGTCCCCAGGCAACGCGGCCGATTTGATCGGCACAAGGCATGCAAGCTCCACCCCCCAGTCATTCTTAGACTCCTTATTGGGTGAGCAACGCAGCCAAGCAACACAGTTGGAGCCTCCCTCCTCCCTGGCCGGCAGGGAGGGAGGGAGAGGAGCTGCTTCCTTTGAAACCTGGGAAATTTAAGGGACATCATCAATAAGGGACAGCAGCGGGACACAGCGCTGGGATAAGGGACTTTCCCGCCAAATAAGGGACGGTTGACACCTATGCCTATGGGGCCTCCTGCTGCTGCTGCGCCGCCGGAGCACGATTTCTGTTCTCATCCTGAAGCAAAGTTCTTAACCTGAAGCACTATTTCTCGGTTAGCGGAGTCTGTAATCTGAAGCGTATGTAACCCGAGGTACCACTGTATCTGTCATTCAACTTCATTGGTGCATTCCTTCCCCCCCCCCCCACGATGCCCACAAACAGGACATGAGCACAGCAGCATTCTGCTGCTGCCATCTGGTATTCAATGATGTGTGTTCAGAGAAAGGTTGCCTCTGATCCTGGAGGCAGCCAATAGCTGTCACAACTAGCATCCACCGATAGCCTTATCGTCCTCCGTGAATTTATCTAATCCTGCTTTGAAGCCTCCAAGTGGGCTCTCCTAATTCTGTATGTGCTGGGTGAAGAAGAATTGTATTTTATCTGTCCCGAAACCTTTCAGCATTCAGCTGCGTTGGGTGTTAAGGGCTGCTGACTTTAAGAGGGAGGAAAACTTCTTCCTATTCAATTTCTCCAACCACCGCTTACTCACTTAGAAAAAATAAAAGCTAAAGCTAAAAAGCCCCCAATGATCATATCATGGGACCACAGACTTGGATCTCCCATCTCTTTTTTGGACCACAACTCCCATCATCCCTAGGTCAAGAATGATGGGATTTGTAGTCCAAAAACAGCTGGAGACCCAAGATCTAACCCTACCCCCTGCGTTGCAGGAATATTTTGCCCAACATGGGGTTCGAACCCCCAAGGCCCTGAGATTAAGAGTCTCATACTCTACCAACTGAGTTATCCCTTACCTTTCCCTGTAGGGTTATTGTTGTAATGCACAGTTATTGACTCACGTGTGCACGCATGAAAGGGTTAACCTGAGCCGTAAGCCCAAGTTGCCATGGTAGGTATGGCTTAGCAGGCTCTCAGCAGGCTCTGCCCCACCTCTCCCCCCCCCTTCTCTTTTTGTGCTTCCTGGAACAAGCAAGGAGCCATGAGGCAATGGCTCCCAGCTTCAAGAAAAACCAAGTGAACTGGTACTCTCCCAAAGGGAGTTTTTGCAGCCTGTATCTTTGCCAACCCAAAGATTGCCTGATCCTTTTCGTAAAGAAACAAAGTACTTTTCTTTGTAAGTTGTTTGGAACCTTTTCTTTTCTTTTTTTTAAGGCCAACCAACAGAGACTTGTTCGCTGTTATTTCTGAAACTCTGTGAGAAAAGCGTTCACTTATTTGCAAAGTGACGTGTCTGTGATTGAATCTAGCATAGGTATTTTCGTGGGGAGCATTTGTTTAAAGGTGGGCGCGGACAGATGTAAATCTATCCAAGTTTAAATGTGCTGGGAGCAATTGCCAGTGTGCTTAACTCTGTAATTGGAGAGTGGAAATCTCTCTTCCAGACCTCTCCATCAGTGGTTACTCCAACTCACGGTCGTTTTGGCTACCCTTTTCCCAACTCTACCATATCCTTTTTGAGGCAAGGCAACTAGAATGATGGAAGAACATCAGTTAATTCTTACAATTCTCTGTGATCAAGAGAGAGAGAGAGAGAGAGAGAGAGAGAGAGAGAGAGAGAGAGAGAGAGAGATGCGCCAAAGTATAAGAATGGGAAGATTGTAGGATGATGGAACAGTTTTTGGGAAGGCTGATGGGAGATTTCCAAAATGACTATGTTTTGTGGGACTGATGAGAGATGTGGTCCAAAATGACTATGTTTTGTGAGGTTAGTGGGAAGTGATCTGGAGGACACCAGGTTGACAAAGAGCCATTCAGAGAATGGGGAGAAGTGAAGGAGAAGAAGCCACAGAAGATCTCATTTGTGGACAATGTATTAATTTTGCAAGTTCGCCGAATAAAGTGCCTTGAGGAACATCTGTCTAGCTGCATGCTGGCTTCCGAACCCCAAAGTCATTACAAGCAGCAGAGGACATACAAGGCCACCACCCAGATGACCAGGGTGAGGCCAAACAGGAGGTAATGGATGCCGTTGAACAAGTGGCAGCGCGTCGGCAGGCAAGGGAATGTCTGCTTCAGGAGGCCTTGCCTAGACCTTTGAGGATGTGATTGGCAGTTGGGCTCAGCATCCCAGCAGGACAGCCAATGGCATTCAGGGACAAGGATGATGTAAGCGGTTTGGTCATAATGGAAGATCCTCCTGAGCTGGGTGGAAGCCGACTCGCTGATGAACAAGGAAGGGATGCTGACCGACTCCTTCACGGCCTCGTTCTCACCCAACATGGTCACCAGAGCCTGCGAGTCAACGTTGTGCACGATGGCGGCGTGGTACCCGGCTTGCTGGGCGTGAAGGACCTTAGTGGTGAAGGGGCAGTCGTACCTCTGGATGAGGGCGATGAAGGCAGTGGAGGAGCTGTTGGCCGGCGGCGGGGTGTCGATGGGTTGGCAGGCGTTGGCTGGCTTGGCTTCCACAAGGTGACCCAGAAGACCTTCGCGGTGGAGAGAAGGTCCAAAATGGGAAGGCAGGGCATCAAAATCTTGGCTGATGCCATTGTGGTTGTATACTGCGCGGATTAAGGCATCATTGGAAGGGATGCAGAGGAGCAGGACAGAGATCCCTGCGACCAGATGAACAGGAGGTGAAAGAGATATTAGGTGCATTCTTGCATAGATCATAGGTGGGTCTGTCTAAAGGTCTTTTCTGGGCAGTGGGAGCATCAATGTGGTAGTTCCTACTGGATCATCCATGAAACCAGACCGCGGCCAGGCAAGTGGAACAGGCCAAGCTCTTGTTGTTGAAGCGCAGGTGGTTGGTCTTCCCCCAGAGCACCAGGGCTGCCTGATGAGTAAAGCCTTCCCAGGACATTTGCCCAGAGGTCTTTGTGACCTCATGACCTCAGCCACCTACCTCAATCCACCTAGGAAATGTATTAGATATGTCCTCCAAGGCAGCCAGGGATCTGCGCAACCCAGGGGCCCCACGAGCGCACACGGCCTTCAGCCCGATTTCAAAAGCCGTTCTGCACGTGGTCAGTTCAGACTTCTGGCAAGGGCGGCCCGCTCTTCTTGTGGTGTTAAGAGGGAGTGTTAATTGTTTCATTGCGAACTGAATGCCTGTATGTGTATTGCAAAAGGGAAACTGGAAAATTCCACTGAAGCTCTAACAGGTTAATAATTAACAGCCGATGTTCTCGGCTAGCTCTCCCGTAGTGTTTTGCTTTAGATCATGTGATTCAGGTATTCAGTAGCAAATCTCCATCTCGAAGGGAGTTGCCTGTTAGTTTTTCTCTGGAAGCCGCAGAGAACAAAAAATGAGATACAGATGCCTTAGGTTGGATGCAGGCTATGGGAGAGAGAGAGCACTGATTTCAGCTCTGACCATAATAATAATAATAATAATAATAATAATAGGCTATATTTTAATGTTTTAATGTTGTATTTTAATCAGCTTGTCTTTATTATTGCTTGTTAGCTGCCCTGAGCCCAGTCTTGGCTGGGGAGGGTGGGGTATAAATAAAAATTATTATTATTATTATTATTATTATTATTATTATTATTAATTATTATTATTATTACCTTGCCCATTTAAGAAGATGGACCTATGCTTGAATATGCATATGCTTTTATGCCAGTGGTTTTCAACCACTGTGCCGTGGCACCCTGGGGGTGCCTTGAATGGGGGTCAGGACTCTGACCCTCTTTCCTTCCCTCCCTCCTCTGATGCCCTCTTGCATCTCTGACTCCCAAAGGCTTGCATGAGTGCTTGTTGCAGCAGCCCTCGCTACAAGCCCCGCAGGCGAATGGTGCCTCTGGGGCTGGCCAGGGGCTGCTGGGTGCCAGGGGCTGAGGCAAGCAAGCGGGCGAGGGAGCCCAGCCAGCCTGTCTACAAGCCCTTGCTGTTGGGAATGGAAGCCCAATGGGCGAGACAAGGGTGTCTCATTAGCTGCCTTGTTGTTGCTAAGTAGTTCTGTTTGTGACACTCTCAAGACATAGGACTATACAGAAGGCAAGTTTGTTTGTTACACTTTTAAGACATAGGGAGATGCAGAAGGAAGATGGCGTTGTCAACAGAAACTGGCATTGAAATGGCATTGCCAACAGGAACTATACATTGTAATTGTTGGACTTGACTATCCTTAGAATAGAATCATAGAATCCTAGAGTTGGAAGAGACCACAAGGGCCATCGCGTCCAACCCCCTGCCAAGCAGGAAACACCATCAGAGCACTCCTGACATATGGTTGTCAAGCCTCTGCTTAATGACCTCCAAAGAAGGAGACTCCACCACACTCCTTGGCAGCAAATTCCACTGTCGAACAGCTCTTACTGTCAGGAAGTTCTTCCTAATGTTTAGGTGGAATCTTCTTTCTTGTAGTTTGGATCCATTGCTCCGTGTCCGCTTCTCTGGAGCAGCAGAAAACAACCTTTCTCCCTCCTCTATGTGACATCCTTTTATATATTTGAACATGGCTATCATATCACCCCTTAACCTCCTCTCCTCCAGGCTAAACATGCCCAGCTCCCTTAGCCGTTCCTCATAAGGCATCGTTTCCAGGCCTTTGACCATTTTGGTTGCCCTCCTCTGGACACGTTCCAGTTTGTCAGTGTCCTTCTTGAACTGTGGTGCCCAGAACTGGACACAGTACTCCAGGTGAGGTCTGACCAGAGCAGAATACAGTGGCACTATTACTTCCCTTGATCTAGATGCTATACTCCTATTGATGCAGCCCAGAACTGCATTGGCTTTTTCCTTGGACTTTACGACAATAAAAACATATAGAAGGTTAATAGTAATAGGATATGTTATTGCCACCAGGAACTGTGCTTTGCAATTTTTTGATATGACGATTATAGTTTTATTATATATAATGTTATGTTACTTTACGGGGATGCAGGTGGTGCTGTGGTCTAAACCACAGAGCCTAGGGCTTGCTGATCAGAAGGTTGGCGGTTCGAATCCCCGCAACGGGGTGAGCTCCCATTGCTCGGTCCCTGCTCCTGCCAACCTAGCAGTTCAAAAGCACGTCAAAATGCAATTAGATAAATAGGTACTGCTCTGGCGGGAAGGTAAACGGCGTTTCCGTGCGCTGCTCTGGTTCGCCAGAAGCGGCTTAGTCATGCTGGCCACATGACCCAGAAGCTGTACGCCGGCTCCCTCGGCCAGTAAAGACAGATGAGCGTCGCAACCCCAGAGTCGGCCACGACTGGACCCAACGGTCAGGGGTCCCTTTACCTTTACCTCCCCTTGTGGCAGATATTAATGTTGCGCAGCTTGAAGCAATTGGGTGCACAAAAGCTACAATAAAAGGAAACCCATTAGCTTTACTAATCAGAAATTCTTCAAAGCAAGTACAAAACAATCCATGATACACCCAGAGAATTGCCTAAAGCAGAGGGTTTCAACCTTTTCCAATCCTAGGATTGCCCTGGCCCGAGTGGTCCTTTGCTCGTTGACTCCCAGAAAACATCTCTCCAGCAGCTGCTGACATTACGTCCAACTGAGGGGATCATTTCCATTCTCCATGCTTGGCAAAGTTGTCTCTTTCCTCCATGCCTTTTATGCAACCACTTCCTGGCAGGCCCCTTCACAAATCGTGATGTCATGGGAGCGCATTTTTGGGAGAATGAAAGGCGCTTCTGTCACAGACCTGATCCACGGACCGACACCCCCCCCCCCCGCTCCCCACTGACAGTGCAACCAGGGGGAAATGCATTTGGAGGTACGAGCTTTTGGATTTGTTCAGACCCGCCCCCCCCCCATTCCAATACACTGGAGAGAATCTTTGCACGTAATCCTAAAAGCACATTTAAAGCCTCTTCCGTGCTGATGTGTCTGTCAATGTGCCTATCAACGTGGGAGGACAGGAAGCAGAAGGATATCATTATAATTTCTCAAGTTTCCCTACAGATCTGTCAGCAGGGATATTTATTTGTACACAGCTATTCTTTGGGAAGCGCGGAAAAGTTACGGGATGCAGAAGTGGCTGCGGTATTCAGCAGCTTTCATTTTATAAAAATAAAAATAAAACTGCACGCATCAGGTTTCTAGTCCTTGTGACTGCAGACCCAAAAGCAGCTCTTCTCAGAAAGAAGACCCATTGAAAATGGTTCAGGTGATGCCTGAAGCAAAGGATCCAGTGCAGACTGAGTCTCCTCTGGTTCCGAGTCCAAGCCCGAGTCCCAGGCCATCACACTTGAAACCATTTGTTCAGGTTCTACCTTCCAGAGCAGTAGAAAACAAGCTTGCTCCATCTTCCATGTGGCAACCCTTCAGATATTTGAAGATGGCTCATCTCCTTTCTGTCTCCTCTTCTCCAGGCTAAACACACAAGGTTCCCTCCAGGTAGATGTACTGTGTGTGGCTCATCTGGAGACACACCTGGCCTGTAGCAGAAACTCCTTCCACCTTTCTGGGTGTGGCTCCTTCCATAGGTGAGTGGGAACTAGTCGTTTCCCCTTGCTCCAGAGGCCGGGCCCAAACTAGTGGATTCCTATGATGGGAAAGGAGAGTCCAGCTAAATTTAGGAAGAACTTTCTGACGGCAAGAGCTCTTTGACAGTGGAACGGACTCCCTCAGAAGGTGGTGGACTCTCCTTCCTTGGAGCTCTTTAAGGAGAGGTGAGATGTGGTTTTCAGCTGTAATACTATAAGGGAATATGAAAAATGGATTATTAATAGGTAAAAATTTAACGTTACAATATTTTAAGATTAAAGATTAGGATAAACAAAGAGGGTAAGGATTTGCTGAACCAACAAACTGAACTGGAATACAAAAAAGGGAGGCGTGAGGAGGTCCGGGAAATAAGCTAATGAAAAATAAGTAATGGAAAGATTGAGTTGTTTTTAGCCATTTTTATTTTTGTACATTTTTCTTTTTTTGTTTTTGTTTTGTAACATTTTGAAAATCTTAATAAATATCTTTAAAAAAAAAAAAAAGGAGAGGTGAGATGGTCACCTGTCCTGGATCCTTTAGTTGAGATTCCGGCATTGCAAAGGGGTTGGACTAGATCAGGCTTCCTCAGCCTTGGCCCTCCAGATATTTTGAGACTACAATTCCCATCATCCCTGACCACTGGTCCTGCTAGCTATGGATCATGGGAGTTGTAGTCCAAAAACATCTGGAGGGCCTAGGTTGAGGAAGCCTGCACTAGATGACCCAACTCTACAAGCCCTATACGGCCTAGGACCCTTGTACCTACAGGACCGCCTCTCCTGTTATGTCCCATGGAGGACCTTACAGTCTTCAAATAAAAACATCTTGGAGGTCCCGGGCCACAGGGAGGTTAGGCTGGCCTCAACCAGAGCCAGGGCTTTTTCGGCCGTGGCCCCGATCTGGTGGAACGCTCTGCCACAAGAGACTAGGGCCCTGCGGGACTTGACATCTTTCCGCAGGGCCTGCGAGACAGAGCTGTTCCACCAGGCCTTTGGCCAAGGCACAGTCTGACCCCCTCCTTTGTTGATCCTCTTAGAACTCTGGCCCAGTGGTTGCCATTTGATTTTGAATTGATTTTAGAATATTGATTTTAGAATGCTTTGTTACTGTCAGGGAACTGCCATCAGTGCCAGAGGGAGAGAGCAAAATCCAGAGGGATTCCGGAGAGCGTCCCGGGATTGGGAGAGGCAGCCCATCTTCTGGGGAAGAGAATCAGCGTAGCACCAGTGGAGAAGGGGGGCAGATGGGGGAAGCGGCGAGGCGGTCCCATGACTCCTTGCCGGGGACCAGCGGGGAGAGGAAGGGTCCTCCGCTGCCTATGCCCTCCTTGCGCAGAAGGCTTTCGCGCAGAGAGAGTAGGAGGAGACTAGGCGTCAAAGAGCTTCTTTGCTGGAAGAAGTTTAAGAAACGCCCACTGACGGATTCTGCCAGCGATTGAGACAGCCACGGGTGAGTGGCTGTCCAGACAGAAAAGGTTCACTCAGGCAATCCAGCCAGGTGTTTGCACCGGCTTACGCACGAGCAACCCCTAGAACCATTACAGTTACTTTTATTGCTGTTAGCCGCTCTGAGCCCGGCTCCGGCTGGGGAGGGCGGGATATAAATAATTTTTTATTATTATTAAGCCTAAGATTCTAGTCTTGCCTTTTGTAGCAAGATGCACTCTGCTGAGTTGCTGTTCTGTTATTCGGGAATAAATACATTTCTCGAAGCTCCTCCAACTCCTGCTGCTTCCCAGCACTGGGCCAGACCCATTGCCAGTTTTCCTCGCGCAGTGAGGACCCTTCCCCAACTCTCAGGATTTGCTGCAGACGTAGTTTCTGGCCCGCGCTGCCCACATCCCTCTCCCCGTTATTTGCCTCCCACCTCTCTTGCTTTGCCAACCCTCCGGGGATTACGAGGCAAGGGATTGAGCTGAGACAAATCCAACTCTTCAATGTGCAAGGATGGGATAAGGAGCCGGAGCCAGTGGCCTGTGAGGAGAAACTTGGCCGAGGCTGCTGCCAGTCCTGTCCTGTTTCAAACGGCAAGTTTTGCATATATGCAGAAGACGTGGTCGTCTTGGGAAGAGAATAAGCGAGGCTGCTGCGTTTGGTACTGTAGCAGGAACTCCCCACCCCAATCATTCAGTTTGTACAAACTTCACACACTCACACTCACACACTACATATGCCACACTTCTGTTATAAATTCACAGAAAAATCAACCATACATCGGATTTGCACTGTTCCATTTTTATTTTACTCCATATGACAAGGACTATCAAAGGGGGGTGGCTTGGTTCTGGTCAGCCATAATCCCTTCACCATCCCAGCACATCCACAGGAGCCCTGCCCAGTTGCTATGCCAACCCTGATGGTCCTAGACAGAAGACCATCAAGATCACAAAGAACTTGCATATGGGAGTGGATTCAGCATGGACTGAAACAAAGGACAATGATCAGATCTTCCCTCTGGGGGCAGGAAACTGCCAACTCCCCTTTGTCTCCTGGAAGTGACTCATGGGGAGGGGGAAAGGAGGAACCAGCCAGGTGACAGGACACTCAGGTGACCACCACAACTCCTCCCTCAACCCCTCCTTTCTGTAATGTATGCATGATGTTTCTGGGGGTGGGCTTGACCTAGAGGATGGGAATTTCAAAAGTTTTTATAAGGTCTTGCACACCATCTTTCTGGGTCTTTTCCTCTCTCCTGCAAGTGAGGGGAACACCCTGTTGCAACAGTTCAATAAAGGCCAAGCCTACAGGCTGCTGTTTTGCTCCAAGTTATCCTGGTTGGTGTCTTTGTTTTTGTCCAAGGGAGCCCTCGGATTTTTCCGGTAACAGTACCTTGGGCTCATCCTTTTTTAAAAAAAATAAATAAATCATTTTTATTGATTTTCCAATAAAAAACTTCCAATTAAATATCCAATCATAATACTCCAATTAGAAAACTAAAAAATAAATAAATTATAGTCCAAATTGTATTTTTTTTATAAGATATTTATTAAGGTTTTTTGAAATATTACAGTAAAAATAAAAAAGAAAAGAGAAAAATACAAAATAAAAACAGTTAAAAACACACATATTTTCAGTTACTTATTTTCCTTTAGCTTGTTTCCCGGACCTCCTCGTACCTCCCTTTTTTGTATTCCACTTCAATTTATTGGTTCAGCAAATCCTTACCATTAGATTTTAACCCATTTATAACCCTTTTTTCATATTCTCTTAAAGCATTACAGCTAGAAACCACTTAATTACTATCCAACATCATTCTATCATTCATTAATTTTGCAATATTTCTGTAAATAGTCTTTAAATTTCTTCCAATCTTCTTCCACCGACTCTTCTCCCTGGTCTCGGATTCTGCCAGTCATTTCTGCCAATTCCATATAGTCCATCACCTTCATCTGCCATTCTTCCAAAGTGGGTAGATCTTGTGTCTTCCAATACTTTGCAATGAGTATTCTTGCTGCTGTTGTAGCATACATAAAAAAAGTTCTGTCCTTCTTTGGCACCAACAAATTGTATTTATTAATGTCTTGGGGCTCCCCACAGTCTGGATCTCTGGAGCATATCTCCACATCTTAGTCCTGTTGTTGTTTCCATATTTTCCACATCTCGATATTAGCGCTTGGCAATTTTTTGTCCCTGGGTCCAGGATTCTCATTCATGTCAAACACCATATGCTTTCATCTGCCTTTGTTAATTTATATTTTTTCCAACTGCCTTTGTATCAGCTCAGCTTCGGGGCTCATCCTTTTTTGAAAATAAAATAAAAATATGTCGATGGGATGTATCTAAATTCTACTCAGAATAGGTCCGTTGAAATTAGAATCATAGAATCATGGGATTGTTGAGCTGGAAGGGACCTGAGGGTCATCTAGTCCAACCCCCTGAAATGCAGGAATGTCAGCGAAAGCATCCATGACAGATGTCCATCCAACCTCTACTTAGAACCCTCCAAGGAAGGAGAGGCCCAAACCTTCTTCTGAGGGAGTCCCTTCCGCTGTGGAACAGCTCTTACTGCCAGAAGGTTCTTGGAAGATAGCTCTCATTTCACCTCTCAGTCTTCACTTCTCCATAACATAGCATGCTATGGTCTAAGAGAAAATTATATGGAAATGATATATCGATGGTAATTAACACCGAGTAAATTGGGGACGTGGGTGGCGCTGTGGGTTAAACCACAGAGCCTAGGACTTGCCGATCAGAAGGTCGGCGGTTCGAATCCCCGTGACGGGGTGAGCTCCCGTTGCTCGGTCCCTGCTCCTGCCAACCTAGCAGTTCGAAAGCACGTCAAAGTTCAAGTAGATAAATAGGTACCACTCCGACGGGAAGGTAAACCACTTTTCCGCGCGCTGCTCTGGTTCGCCAGAAGCGGCTTAGTCATGCTGGCCACATGACCCGGAAGCTGTACGTCGGCTCCCTCGGCCAGTAAAGCGAGATGAGCGCCGCAACCCCAGAGTCGGCCACGACTGGACCTCATGGTCAGGGGTCCCTTTACCCTTTACCTTAAATTGGCAAAAAAGCATAAATCCAAATCAAATAAGTGTTGGAAATGTAAAGAGAAAGAAGGTTCCTTTTTATAAAAACAAAATAATAATCTTTATTAATTTATAATCTCATACTACAAAAAGAAAATTAAAGAAAAAAGAATTAAGGAAAGAAGAAAAGAAAAAAATACAGAGAAAGAACGAAGAAAAAGCAGATTTACGTGCATAAAAAAACCTTAATATTCCTAATTAATACTTAAATAAACACTTAAATAAAAAAGACTTCCGACAAAATGAGTCTTCCAATCATTCCCATTGTACTGTTTATACTGTACAATATTAAAGAATATAAAACTGTGTGGAAAAAACGACGACAGAAGGTTCCTTTTTTCATATATCTTGTAGTAAGGTTAAAACATATTGGGAAACGATATATAATGAATTGAAAATGATGTTTAAAATAACATTTGTATAATCATCATCATCATCATCATCATCATCCCAGAAGCTTTCCTTTTGGGAATTGTAGGGACAGAACTACCCAAACTGTACAGAATTTTTTTTCATGTATGCGACCACAGCGGCAAGAATGTTACTTGCCCAAAAATGGAAAGAAGAAGAAGTCCCAGCAAAGGAAGAATGGCTACAAAAATTTATGCAGAAATAGAGAAACCTACTGGAAGAATAAGAAATCAAGATAACAAACTTTTTTATATAAAAGAATGAAAATGGTTTATTGAATATTTACAAATAAATTGCAAACAGATAAGAACATTGGCAGGCTTATGGGAATAACCCTCAGTTTTATAAGAGTATATATTTAAAGTAGATGAATGAGGGAGTAAATTTGGATCTGCAGAACATATTAAAAATAAATTTAAGAAACTGCAGAAAGAGGGGGAAGGAAGAGTCAAGTTTTGAAATGTTAAAATGATTATAAAATGACTGAAATGTATATAATTGAAAATCATTAAAAAGTCTTCGCTTCTCCAGGCTAAACCATAGCTGTCAACTCACAGATTTGAAAATAAGGGACCAGCAGCCTTGAAAATAAGGGATCAGCAGCCAAAATAAGGGATTTTCTGGCCACAGGTATGTTCAACTTCTGAGCCCCTCTGAGCCAAAGGCAGAAAGCCCAGCCAGCAGCCAAACGAAGCCTCAAGCAGTGGTTCCCACAGCGCAGCAACCCGGCAAAGGGGATGCAGCAAGGAAAACCACCGTCACCTCTCCGCTGGGAAGCGCTGAGCAAAGGCGAGTCCCCAAGCAACACGGCTGATTTGATCGGCACAAGGCATGCAAGCTCCACCCCCCAGTCGTTCTTAGGCCCCTTACTGGGTGATCAACGCAGCCAAGCAACACAGTTGGAGCCTCCCTCCTCCCTGGCCGGCAGGGAGGGAGGGAGAGGAGCTGCTTCCTTTGAAACCTGGGAAATTTAAGGGACATCATCAATAAGGGACAGCAGTGGGACACGGCGCTGGGATAAGGGACTTTCCCGCCAAATAAGGGACGGTTGACAGCTATGGGCTAAACCTACTTGACACCTTCAACCATTCCTCATCAGGCCCGGTTTCCAGGCCCTTGATCATCTTAGTTGCCTTCTTCTGCACACATTCCAGCTGGTCAGTAGCCTTTTTGAACAGTGGTGCTCAGAACCAGGCACAGGGCTCCAGGTGGGCTCTGACCAAGGCAGAATAGCAGAATTAATGGAACTACGTTTGCTGGCTTCCGGAAGCAATTTATAAACATTCCTGCTTACCCAGGCATTTGACAGCTGAAAGACAACGCTCCTGGCAACCCTGAGAAACTAGGCTCCTTTGGAATGCTTTTAAAAATTGTTTTATTATGCACTAGCACGGAGTGCCCAGCTCCGCCTGGGAATTTGTAGAAACCGAATAACGTCGTGACTTTTAAACGGAGAGCGTCATTTGTGAGTTCGGACCTGTCACGCCCAAAATCAGCTGAAGTCTTGCCACAGTCATGGTCTGGTTCACCATCTTGAAACAAAACACTGTTCACTTCCTAGACCTTTGGCGGCAAATCTCAAGAGATAGAAAGGTGGAAATGTATAGAAAGCCAATGGAAAAACAGACAGACAAACCATTTTCTAAAATATATAGCAGCCCATGTGTTTACTGTCCAGGGCTCCTTTGGGGGGAAAGTTAGGATGTACACTGAATTAGTAGCATTATTATTTTTATTTATTAAATTTTATACCACCATTCGCAGATCACAACATAAAAAGACAAAACAAGAACACAAAATACACAATAAAACCAAAACCAACCAGTAACTCCTCTCCCACAAATTCGTTTTAGAGGCTATTGGATGTTAATCAGTTGAAGGCCTGGTTGAAGAGAAATGCTTTTCCGGGCGCCTAAAAGATATGTAATGAAGCTGCTAGGTGAGGCTCCCTGGGGAGAGCATTCCACAGACGAGGAGCCACTGCAGAAAAGGCCCTGTTCTCGTGTTGCCGCCCTCCAGACCTCTCGTGGAGGAGGCACATGAAGGAGGGCCTCAGAGGACGATCTCAGGGTCTGGGTAGGTTCATATGGAAAGATGCGGTCCTTGACGTACAGTGGTACCTCGGTTTACGAACTTAACCCGTTCCAGAAGTCCGTTCTTAAACCAAAACCATTCTTAAACCAAGGTGCGCATTCCCTAATGAGGCCTCCCACCGCCGGTGCCCTTCTGCCGTTCGGATTCCATTCTTAGACCGAGGTAAAGTTTGCAAACCAGGACACTACTTCCGGTTTTGTGGAGTTCGTCAACCAAATCGTTCGTGAACAGGGCTGTTCTTAAACCGAGGAACCACTGTTTATTGCAATCCTAAGCCATTTAAGGCTTTATGGGTCCAAACCTGCACTTCGAATTGGACCCAGAAACTCATGGGCAGCCAGTGCGGTCGGTCCGGGATCCATGTATTATGCTCAAACCCTGGTGAGCAAGCAGACCACTGAATTCTGCACCCGATGGAAGTTTCCAAACTGTCTTCAGAGGCAGCCCTATGCATAATGCGTTGCAGTAATCTAACCTAGAGGTTACTAGAGCATGGAACACAGTACAGTGGTACCTCGGGTTAAGAACTTAATTTGTTCTGGCAAAACCAGAGCAGCACACGGAAACGCCGTTTACCTTCCTGCTGGAGTGGTACCTATCTATCTACTTGCACTTTGGTGTGCTTTCGAACTGCTAGGTTGGCAGGAGCGGGGACCGAACAACGGGAGCTCACCCCGTCGCGGGGATTTGAACCGCCGACCTTATGATCAGCATGCCCTAGGCTCTGTGGTTTAACCCACAGCGCCACCCACGTCCCAAAGAGAAGATTGTTGTTGTTGTTTAGTCATTCAGTCATGTCCGACTTCGTGACCCCCTGGACCAGGGTACGCCAGTCACGCCTGTCTTCCACTGCCTCCCACAGTTTGGTCAAACTCTTATTGGTAGCTTTGAGAACACTGTCCCACCATCTCGTCCTCTGTTGTCCCCTTCTCCTTGTGCCCTCCATCTTTCTTTCTCAACATCAGGGTCTTTTCCAGGGAGTCTTCTCTTCTCATGAGGTGGGCAAAGTACTGGAGCCTCAGCTTCAGGATCTGTCCTTCCAGTGAGCACTCAGGGCTGATTTCCTTCAGAATGGATCGGTTGGATCTTCTTGCAGTCCATGGGACTCTCAAGAGTCTCCTCCAGCACCAGAATTCAAAAGCATCCATTCTTCGGCGATCAGCCTTCTTTATGGTCCAGCTCTCGCTTCCATACATCACATGGAAGATGGAGCAAGCACGTTTTCTCCTGCTCCAGAGGGCAGGACCCCAAAGCAATGAAAGGAGAGTCTGGCCAAAGGTCAGGAGGGGCTTTCTGATGGCAAGAGCTGTTTGACAGTGGAGCCCACTCCTTCAGGAGGCTGGAAAAGGAGGGCAGAGGGGTGGGGGGAGAAGAGAAGGCAAACAAAGCTGAAGTTTGACAATTAAGACGTGCTGGGTGTCTGCCAGCTGCGGTGGGTGGGAAAGACAACATGCTTCTCCTTCTTTTTTCTCTCCTGGAAACGAAATCTTCCTCCTGCATGGGAATGTGATCTCCAGCTTCTGAGCACCGCTGAGAGGCCAGCTGCTCCTGGCTCCGGACCCTGAGAGGAGGGTTGCAATTTGCACCCCTTCTGCCTCAAGACCGCAAGCCGTTGTTTGCAGATGCTAATTAGAGATTAATTAGATCTTGCAACACCCCCCAGCGAGAGAGCGCTATCACTTCCCAGCAGCTCGCAAACACCCCCTTTCCTTGTAACAACAGAACAGGGAGGGGGGAGAACAGGCTGTGGCTTCCAAGACGCCAAAGCAATGCCAGCTTTGAGGGAATAGATGCCACAGTTGGGATGCTCAGGAGATGGGCATGATAAGAACGCCTGACGTGGAGCATGCGTTTTGAGTCTTCAGAGCTAATAAGTGCTCAAAGCTCCGAGGAGGAGAGCACATTGGTTTTTTTTGCTTTTTTTAAATGATATTTATTAAAGTTTCACAAAGAAAAAATCACATCAACAAAAAAGAAAAATTCAAAAATATAAAGAAAAGTACACAATACAAAATACAAAATACAAAAAAGAAGAAACAGTTAAAAACAATTCCATCTTTTCATCACTACTTTTACATTTACTTGTTTCCCGGACCTCCTCATACCTCCCTCTTTTGTATTCCAATTCAGTTTGTTAGTCCAGCAATTCCTTTCCCTCCTTTTTAATCCCAGTCCTTAATCTTGATATGATATAACATTAAGTTTTTACCTATTAAAAACCAATTTTCCATTCTTTTAACCTTTTTAATCCTAATCCTTAATCTTAATCTATTTATAACTTTAAAGCCTATACAGCTAGAAGCCACTTAATTTCAATCCAAAATCACTCTAACATTCATTAATTTTGCAATATTTCTGTAAATAATCTTTAAATTTCTTCCAATCTTCTTCCACCGACTCTTCAGGAGGAGAGCACATTGTTGTCCCTGGTGAAATTCTCGGGTCTGGGCAGGTTGGTATTTGCCTTACTTTCAAGGTGAAAAAGGTAAAGGTAAAGGACCCCTGACCAGTCACAGACTCTGGGGTTTGCAGCGCTCATCTTGCTTTCAGGCCGAGGGAGCCGGCGTTTGTCCGCAGACAGTTTTTCCAGGTCATGTGGCCAGCATGACTAAGTCGCTTCTGGCGAACCAGAGCAGTGCATGGAAACGCCATTTACCTTCCTGGCGGAGCGGTATCTATTTATCTACTTGCACAGGTGTACTTTCGAACTGCTAGGTTGGCAGGAGCAGGGACCGAGCAACAGGAGCTCACTCTGATCAGCAAGCCCAAGTCTCAGCGGTTTAGACCACAGCGCTACCCACGTCCCTTTGAAACTCCTTAGGGTAGTGATAAAGCAGGATATCAAATCCAAACTCTTCTTCTTCTTCTTCTTCTTCTTCTTCTTCTTCTTCTTCTTCTTCTTCTTCTTCGTGAATTTATTGCACAGAACCCACAGACAGCTTTCTGGGTCATGTGGCCCAGCAGAACTAAACTGCTTCTGGTGCAACAGAACACCGTGACAGAAACCAGAGCGCATGGAAACATAGTTTTACCTTCCCTCTGCAGTGGTACCTATTTATCTACTTGCACTTTAACGTGCTTTCGAACTGCTAGGTTGGCAGGAGCAGGGACTGAGCAACGGAGCTCACCCTGTCACAGGGATTCGAACTGCCGACCTTCTGATTGGCAAGCCCAAGAGGCTCAGTGGTTTAGACCACAGCGCCACCCGCGTATCCCTACTTTCAAGGTAGAGTATTCAAATCACGGGTGGTGCTGTGGGTTAAACCACAGAGCCTAGGACTTGCTGATCAGAAGGTCGGTGGTTCAAATCCCTGCGATGGGGTGAGCTCCCGTTGCTCGGTCCCTGCTCCTGCCAACCTAGCAGTTCGAAAGCACGTCAAAGAGGAAGTAGATAAATAGGTACCGCTCCGGCGGGAAGGTAAATGTGTGCTGCTCTGGTTTCGCCAGAAGCGGCTTAGTCATGCTGGCCACATGACCCGGAAGCTGTCTGCAGACAAACGCCGGCTCCCTCGGCCAGTAAAGCGAGATGAGCGCCGCAACCCCAGAGTCAGCCACGACTGGACCTAATGGTCAGGGGTCCCCTTACCTTTACCTTTAATCAAATCATAGAATCATAGAATTGTAGGAATCTCAGCTCAAGCATGAATGACTGATGGCCATCCAATCTCTGCTTTAAAACCTCAAAGGAAGGAGATTCCATACCATAACCCCCTCCCCAGGGTGTCCGTTCTGTGGCTGAACGACTCTTACAGTCAGAAAGTTCTTCCTGATATTTAGTCGGAATCTCCTTTCTTGTAACTTGAAGCCATTGGTTCAAGTCCTACCCCCCAGAGTGGGAGAAAACAAGCTTGTTCTGTCTTCCATGGGACAGCCCTTCAGATACTTGAAGGTGGCTGTTTGCAAGTGTCCTTGCACCTATCCTGCAAACCGTTTCTTGACCGGCCTGTACTCTGCCATCTTCCTTTAAAAGAAGATTGGACAAGTTCACAGAGGAGAAAGCAGTGGATACCAGCATTTTAATTCCAGTTGCTGGGAGACGCAGAAGGGGAGTGGGCTGTTGTGTGTGGGTCTGCTTATGGGTATCTGGTTGGTCCTGTGAGAACAAGATTCTGGACTAGATGGGGCAATGGCTTGATCCAGCAGGGCTCATCTTTTTTCTCTTTCCCAAGATCAGAGCTCTCTCTGAGATCCTGGGCAAGAGGATCCTAATAATAATAATAATAATAATAATAATAATAATAATAATAAACAATTTATTTATATCCCGCCCTGCCCAGCCGAAGCCGGGCTCAGAGCGACTAACAACAGTAAAAATAACACAGTTTACATAAAATCACAATCAATTAATTGATATACATTCTAAAATCAATTCATTCTAAAATCAATTCAGAATCAAATTAATGGCAACCACTGGGCTAGAGTTCTGTGGGGATTACCAAAGGAAGGGGCCAGACTGTGCCTTGGCCAAAGGCCTTGCAGAACAGCTCCATCTTGCAGGCCCTGTGGAAAGATGTCAAGTCCCGCAGGGCCCTATTCTCTTGTGACAGAGCGTTCCACCAGATCGGGGCCACAGCCAAAAAGGCCTTGGTCGAGGCCAGTCTAACCTCCCTGTGGCCCGGGATCTCCAAGATGTTTTTATTTGTCCTCCGTGGGACATACCAGGAGAGGCGGTCCTGTAGATACAAGGGTCCTAGGCTGTATAGGGTTTTAAAGGTTAAAACCAGCACCTTAAACCTGATCCTGTACTCCACCAGGAGTATCTGATCCTCCCAGCCGTCCGAAGAGGATTGCAGCCTTAACTAACGAACAAACAAACAAACGACAGTAACTACGTCTGCTTAGACCCCAGGAAGAAAATCTCATTTCTGAAAACAGCTGATTTTTTTCAAAGTTCTGAAACAGCTAAGACCAAGTGCTTGTGTATGAAATTTAACAAGCATTTCATTTCATGAGCGGTGAACTTTGCTCATGGATTAATGAGGGATGCACCACTGGAAATGATATTTCATGTGCATTCATGTTTGGATAGACCCACATCAAATTGTACTTTTTGGTTTTATGCCACGCGAAAGCCAGCTTCAAAGAGGCAGCTTTTATGGGGCCTGGGATGGGGAGAGAAAGAGTTTAATTTCCCTGACCCACAGTTCCACCCACCCCAGACCTGAGGCTTCCACTTGCGTAACAAAAAACAAGATGGTTGTAAATTTGACTCCTGCAATTAATATCGAGTCTGCTTCAGCCTGGAGGTACTGAAATGAAAGCTGGTGTGCATTTTCTGTCATGTGACAAAGGTGTTTGAGAGCAGAAGCAGTAAAAGGAAGCCGTAAAGGAGTCTAGAAATGTTGTGAAATGCTGCAAAATCATTTCGCTTGCTGAGTCAATGTGACTCATCTTGAGGATGACTCATTCTCTGTATATTGTATCTGCTTGCAGGCAGACTCAGTGTCTGTGAGTCTGTCAGTCAGTGTGTGTTGTCTGTGTTTGTGAGAGTGGTGGAGCCTGTGCTCTGTGAAACCTGTGCTCAATGGAAACTCTATGTATGCTCTGAACATAGCTGTCAACTGTCCCTTATTTGGCGGGGAACTCCCGTATCCCAGCGCCGTGTCCCGCTGCTGTCCCTTATTGATGATGTCCCTTAAATTTCCCGGGTTTCAAAGGAAGCAGCTCTTCTTCCTCCCTCCCTGCCGGCCAGGGAGGAGGGAGGCTCCATCTGTGTTGCTTGGCTGCGTTGCTCACCCAATAAGGAGTCTAAGAACGACTGGGGGGTGGAGCTTGCATACCTTGTGCCGATCAAATCGGCCACGTTGCCTGGGGACTCGCCTTTGCTCAGCGCTTCCCAGCGGAGAGGTGACGGTGGTTTTCCTTGCTGCATCCCCTTTGCCGGGTTGCTGCGCTGTGGGAACCACCACTTGAGGCTTCGTTTGGCTGCTGGCTGGGCTTTCTGCTTTTGGCTCGGAGGGGCTCAGAAGTTGAACATACCTGTGTTCTGAAAATCCCTTATTTTGGCTGCTGATCCCTTATGTTTGAGGCTGCTGGTCCCTTATTTTCAAATCTGTAAGTTGACAGCTATGGCTCTGAAGCTAGTTTAATCTTCTGTTCACTATGCTGTTACAGTCATACCTCGGGTTACAGACGCTTCGGGTTGTGCGATTTCAGGTTGCGCACCACGCCGAACCTGGAAGTTCCGGAATGGGTTACTTCTGGGTTTCGGCGCTTGCGCATGTGCAGAAGTGCTAAATCACGCTTTGCACATGTGCAGAAGCACCGAATCACAACCCGCGCATGCGCAGATGCGCCGCTGCGGGTTGCGAACATGCTTCCCGCACGGATCACGTTCGCAACCTGAGCGTCTACCTTATTTGCAAACAAGCTTACTTTAACTCAGTAAAGCTTTTATTCTTTTAATGAAGAAGACCCTGCGTCATTAATTTACGCTGCGTGTCATATTCGGGTCACCATTCTCTGCTTAAAGTTGAAACGTAAGTTTAGCTCCCCCTCTCAGAGGTCCGTTTTCAAGGGAAGAGGGAAGAACATGCACACACAAACGAAATCTACTCCTCCCTTAGAATTTTAGATGCAGGTTTAAGCACACGCAGGCACGCATTTTTCAGGAAATGATTTTCACCTCTAGCAAATGAGAAGCAGCTGCAGCGTGAAATGGCCCAGTGAAGCTCTAACGGTCTACTCCTGGTGCCAAATTCAGCTTCCACTTACTGCCAGATGCACCAGCTTTTGCAACCAGATGATATTTACCGAACATGTGAGGTGTATTTTATTTGTCAACAACAAATACCAAGCATTTTTTTTAAAACATGGAAACTAAAAGAGAGAAGATGAAGAAAAGAGAAAGGGAAGGCAAGAGATTCCGGCTAAATACCGTATTGGCCTGAATATAAGCCTCACTTTCCCCCCAAATTCCGACCGTGAAAAGTTAAGGTGTGGCTTATATTCACAACCTTACGGTATACAGCCAGGAGTACGGGGCAACTTATATTCAGGTATTTTTTTTCTCCCCCCCCCCTCCAATTTTAAATGTGCGGCTTATATTTGGGTGCAACTTATATTCGGGCCAATATGGTAATAGGAAAAACTTTCTTTTCTTTTTTAACCATGCTTTTTATAGGATTATTACTACAATACATAAACACTCTTTAAAAAAACACACACTACAAATGCAAGCAAACCAAAAAGAAAATACAAACAAACCAAAAAGAACCTACACAATAACCGGTAAACATGTGTTTTGTTTTTTCTAACTTTTTTATTAAAATTTTCAAAAAAAAAAAAGAAAGAAATTTAACAAAGAAAAACAAAGAACAATACATAACACTGCAAACACACTTATATACATATTTTCCAAAATGAAAACTAATAAAAATAAAAAGAAAGAAATGGAAAAATAAACAGATATAAGGAAAAAAAGACCAAAGAAAAAATACTTTTCATAACCTGGAATATTACCAAATTATTGCTTCAAATACCGCAATATATAAATCTTAGTTAAAATATTATAAAAGGCTTCCACCACATTCACCACACGTCTCTTAGTTGTCTTACTCGCCTTTACACCTGTTCTTCAATCATTTCCCTTCCTTAGATTCTTTCATAATCAATCAAATCTTTATTTTCTCTGTATTCTTCAATATAAATAAATATAATTTTTTTATATATATATCCCACCCTCCCCAGCCGAAGCCGGGCTCAGGGCGGCTAACAACAATCAAATAAGACAACATTTTAAAATCATTTCATTAAAAAATTAATTAAAATCAAATTAATGGCAACCATTAAGCAAAATTCTGTGCAGATTGCCAGAGGAGGGAGTCAGGCTGCGCCCTGACCAAAGGCCTGGTGGAACAGCTCTGTCTTGCAGGCCCTGCGGAAAGATGTCAAGTCCCGCAGGGCCCAAATCTCTTGGGACAGAGCGTTCCACCAGATCGGGGCCACAGCCGAAAAAGCCCTGGCTCTGGTTGAGGCCAGCCTAACCTCTCTGTGGCCTGGGACCTCCAAGATGTTTTTGTTTGAGGATCGCAAGTTCCTCTGTGGGACATAACAGGAGAGGTGATCCCGTAGGTGCGAGGGTCCTAGGCCGTATAGGGCTTTGAAGGTTAAAACCAGCACCTTAAACCTGATCCTGTACTCTACCGGGAGCCAGTGCAGCTGGTATAGCACCAGGTGAATGTGATCTCGCAGTGAGGACCCCATAAGGAGTCTCGCCACGGCATTCTGCACCCGCTGGAGTTTCTGGGTCAGTCTCAAGGGCAGCCCCACGTAGAGCGAGTTACAATAATCCAGTCTGGAGGTGACCGTCACGTGGATCACAGTGGCTAGGTCAGGGCGAGAGAGGTATGTTTATCAGGAAGAACTTTCTAATAGTAAGAAAGTTTGGCAGTGGAACGGACTCCCTTGGAAGGTGGTGGACTTCATTGCGGGGTTTTGAACAGAGGTTGAATCCCTGCCAGGGATTCTTTAGCTGGGAAACCTGTGTTGCAGCGGGTTGGACTAGATGACCTTTGGGTGCCCCTCTACAATTCCAGGTGCTTTTAAAATTCACCCTCAGCAAGGCACTGCAGGGAACAGAAAGTCCCTTGTTCCATCCTGGCATAGGGAGCCGAAAGAGGTCATGATCAGGACACCGAGCTTTGTAAAGTCTCTTGGAAGGGGCTGCATGGGGGCAGCGGTTCGATAAAGCAACTTTGCATGTCCAAGCCAAGTCCTGTCTTGGCCTGGAAGGAAACTAGGGGACGTGATGCACCAGGGAGCAGATGGGGGGTGACTTTTCCCTTGCTATTTGGCCTCCGAACAGCCCCCTCTCCCCCAGGGCATCCCGACAAGCTGTCAGCATGGCCTCAGCAGACCTCGGCAGCTGATCCTGTCTTGGAGATCAGCTGTTGGAATGGGAGGCTTCCAGTTTCAAAGCCACTCAGTGGACAGGGCAGCTGGCATTCTGGGAGCAGGATCGCGCCATCACATCCCATTTCAAAATGGGTAATACCGTATTTTTCGCTCTATAACACGCACGTCGTTTTTAGAGGAGGAAAACAAGAAAAAAAATATTCTAAACGAAACAGTGGATGTATGATTTTTGTGGTTCATGCTGTGGCCACAGACATGTGATCTGACAGTGAGTTTGGAGTAGCCCAATGCAAAAATCCTGAGGATCCATGTGGACCCATGCTTTGTAACCACGTTTTTGCACCACTGCGACCCCAGGCAACAGTGGGTGCGTGTTTTTTTGGTGCAAGATGTAGCCATAGACATGCTATGTGATCTGATGGTGAATTTGGGGTGACCCAGTGCAAAAATCCTGAGGATCCATGTGGACCTGTGCTTTGTAACCACGTTTTATGTGGGGAGGGATGGAAAAGCACTCAAGGGACAAGGAGCACGCATGGGGTGTGTGGCGAAGGATGCTGTTAATAATGCTATTTAGCGAGCTGAGTGGGGAGGAGAGAGGGACAGAGAGCCTGCTTGCTTTGCTCCTTTAAAGCAAGCAGGCTCTCTGTCCCTCTCTCCTCCCCACTCAGCGGCTCTTCTCCCGCTTTGCTGTTTCAAAGCGAGCCACGGAGGAGGGAAGGAAGGGGAACCATGGATCCTCTGCTCACGACTGCAGCAGATCCCCCCACCATCCGTAGGCATTTGCTCCATAACACGCACAGACATTTTCCCTTACTTTCTAGGAGGAAAAAAGTGAGTGTTATGGTGCAAAAAATACAGTAATTCATCATTGTCGCAAAGAAGAACTGTCCAAACAGATGGGCTGCAACCTGCGAAGTTTGTTGTTGTTGTTGAGTTGTTTAGTCGTGTCCGACTCTTTGTGACCCCCTGGACCAGAGCATGCCAGGCACTCCTGTCTTCCACTGCCTCCCGCAGTTTGGTCAAACTCATACTGGTAGCTTCGAGAACACGGTCCCACCATCTCGTCCTCTGTCTTCCCCTTCTCCTTGTGCCCTCCATCTTTCCCAGCATCAGGGTCTTTTCCAGGGAGTCTTCTCTTCTCATGAGGTGGCCAAAGAACTGGAGCCTCAGCTTCAGGATCTGTCCTTCCAGTGAGCACTCAGGGCTGATTTCCTTCAGAATGGAGAGGTTTGATCTTCTTGCAGTCCATGGGACTCTCAAGTGTCTCCTCCAGCACCAGAATTCAAAAGCATCCATTCTCGGGCGATCAGCCCTCTTTATGGTCCAGCTCTCACTTCCATACATCACTACTGGGAAAACCATGGCTTTAACTATACGGACCTTTGTTGGCAAGGTGATGTCTCTGCTTTTTAAGATGTTGTCTAGGTCTAGCCTGTGAAATTAAAGGTAAAGGGACCCCTGACCATTAGGTCCAGTCACGGACGACTCTGGGGTTGTGGCGCTCATCTCGCTTTACTGGGCAAGGGAGCCGGCGTACAGCTTCCGGGTCATGTGGCCAGCATGACTAAGCCGCTTCTGGCAAACCAGAGCAGCGCACGGAAATGCCGTTTACCTTCCCGCCGGAGTGGTACCTATTTATCTACTTGCACTTTGAGGTGTTTTCGAACTGCTAGGTTGGCAGGAGCAGGGACTGAGCAATGGGAGCTCATCCCGTCGCAGGGATTCGAACCGCCGACCTTCTGATCAGCAAGTCCTAGGCTCTGTGGTTTAACCCACAGCACCAACCGCGTCCCTCTGCCTGCGGAGTTGGGGATAGGCAAATTGGCCAGTTTCAGTTTTCCCGTTTTTTCATTCTCCCCAAGGGTCATCTAGTCCAAGCCCTTGCAATGCAGCAATCTTTTGCCCAATGTGACGTTCAAACCCATGACCCTGAGATTAAGAGGGCAGAGGGGAAAAGAAAGCACTATTGTTCGTTGTTAATTTCTTCCCCCCCAAAAAATTATTAATTTTCTCTTATAGAACATAGACATTAACACAAAAGAAAAACATTACACTTAACACAACATAAAAACATAACAACAACAAAAAATAAAAATAAAAATAAAAATAAAAAAGAATTGTTTCTTCTTGTTTCCTGGTTATATTACATTGCTAAATGACTTCCCCAACACCCTCCAATCTGAATTCCAGTGTATCACGTATTTAACAGTTTCCAACTTCGTATTTATAACACAAATATCTTCTTTCAATTACAAACTTCTTATCTTTACTTTATATTCCAATCCGTAATGTTCATTATTAGAAATCTTTTTCTATCCCTAGGCCTAGTTTATTACTTCCAAGAATTTCCTGATTATCTTATATTGCAATATCTGGCGAGATAGTCTTTAAATTTCTTCCAGTCTTCTTATGTTTCCTCTTCTTTCTGATCACGGATTCTTCCAGTCAGGTCAGCCAGCTCCGAAAAGTCCATCATCTTCATCTGCCATTCTTCTATTGTCAGTATTTCTTGCAATTTCCAATTTTTGGCTAATAAGAGTCTTGCCGCTGTAGCTCGTTGTTAATTTCCTGCATCGACTTCCCATCTTCTTTTCCAATAAGCTCAAGGGGGTGTGCTTATTTTTTCCCATTTTATCGCCGCAACGACCCTGCAAGCAGGATAGACCGAGAGGCAGATATTAATATTGAGCAGCTTGAAGCAATTGGATGCATAAAAAACTAACTCCTTTTGAAATAAAAATTGTCCAGTTTTGAAATAAAAAATTGTCCAATTTTGAAATAAAAATTGAACCCATGAATATGGTTCAAACCTTTACTAACCAGAACTTCTTCCAAACAGGTACAAAAACAAATTAATGATACATCCAAATAGTTCCATAACTAAAAGGCTATTAGAAATATTAGGTTATTCAAATTAGACCTAGATTCAAAGGGCTATTTCTCCTTTCAGCCTCAACAAGCCTACATTTTGGCCTGAGGCCATTCCTCCTGGAGAGAATCATTTGCACATCTTCCTCCCACAAAAGGCAAATGACAACTCCCTTCAAAATGGCAATTTGTAGTTGAATACCTTCATCATGTGATCTTTAAGGTTAAACACTCACATGAAAGAGCAGAGAACATCAACAGTTACTTATGAACCCAGCTAGAAGCTTAGAGAGCCAGATGGGCAGGGTATCGTGGTTGTGGTTGTTATTGTTGTTGTGACTTTTGTATTCCTCAATGGAATTTTCCAATGTTAAACCCTTCAGCAATATACATACAGGCACTCTCCATTTCAGCGATTAGACAATTCTACGTAACAGGGACTGGCCCCCAATGATCAGTCAATGAGCTTTGTGGCCAAGTGGGGATTTGAACCCCCACATGAAATGGACAGACCGATCCATCCCTACTGAAATAAAAAAAAATAAGGTCTTATATACAGTGGTGCCTCGCAAGACGAAATTAATCCTTTCCGCGAGTCTCTTCGTCTTGCGGTTTTTTCGTCTTGCGAAGCACGGCTATTAGCGGCTTAGCGGCTATTAACGGCTTAGCGGCTTAGCGGCTTTAAGAAAAAGGAAACAAACTCGCAAGAACTTGCAAGACGTTTTGTCTTGCGAAGCAAGCCCACAGGGAAATTCGTCTTGCGGAACGACTCAAAAAACGGAAAACTCTTTCGTCTAGCGAGTTTTTCGTCTTGCGAGGCATTCGTCTTGCGGGGCACCACTGTATATAATAAATGTTTATAAATGTACCAAGCAAACACGTACATAAATATATAAACCACGTGTCTGAAGCAGCACAGGAAAACAGCCATGAAAGCCACTTCTGCGATAAGGAGGAGGTGGGGTTGCGGGCTTCACTCCCCTTCCCCACACTCGTGGGGGCTGGCTGCAGCCCTCGCGATAGCAAAGGGAATCCTCGGCTGCATCATACCCCGGGCCAGCCAATCGGCTGGCTCCGGGGGCGTGGCCTCGGCTATTTAGATCTGCCGCAGCCAAGGCTCCCCCTCTTTCCCTCGCTGCAGCTGACCCGGTTTTATGAATAGGGTGAGCCTGTGACGTGGCTCAGGAGCTAAGTATTTATCATTACAAAAGACTGGCCAGGCTCCCCAGGGTATCCAATCAAGTGACCATTAACAGGTAACCTGCCAGACAGGAGGTAAACAACACACTCAGATTTCTGTTGTAGACCGCCCTTTCTGTGATGTATGTATGATGTTTCTGGGGGTGGTCTTGGACTCCAGGGCGGGCAATTTAAAATGTCTATATAAGGCCTTGCGCGCCATTTTTCTGGGTTCCTCCTCCTCTCCTTCAGGTGAGGGGAGCACCCTGTTGCAACAGTTCAATAAAGATCAGGCTTACAAGCTGCTTTGCTTCTCAATATTCTCTGGCTGGCCTCTGTTCTTTTCTCCGACCAATGGAGAACCTGCAAAGGACTCTATAAGGGCTCTTGTGTCCCCCATAAGGGAATAAGGGCAAATTTTCGTTTATTATGCAGCTCTGCATTGAAATTTGCAAAGTTCCGGAGGCCTCCCTACGCAGTCCGGCTTCACGCTCTCTCTCTCTCGTAACTCTGATTCTCAACTCCAGCCAGGGTCTTTTAAGACTTTCCTTCCCTAGGAAGAAAGGAAGGGGGAAGGGAGGGAGAAAACGGAAGGAAAGCTGCCTTTTTGGTGATAACAAATTCACAATGATGTTTCCCCCTTGGCAGAATACATTGTACTGAGATGTAATGTGGTGCACGGAGGGAAGGGGGGGGCCGTCGGGCGGATGTATATTTGTTTAATGTGGATAAGAGGAACGTACACACAGAAGAAGAAAAAAAGCCTTATTCCTACCACAAATAAAAATCACTTAAACCAAAGCTGAGGATTAATTACACCCCATCAAGAGCTGGAATTGTAAGCAAAGAGGAAGAGGTTTAATTCCCCCGCCTTCTTAAAAACACACACAATTCTGATACTCGGGGAAAAGTGGAAGTAAGGGAAATGCAGTTTACCAGGCAGACGCTGCAGCTGTCAGTATTTCATGGAATCATAGTTGGAAGGGTCCCCCAGTGATCATCTAGTCCAACCCACTCCAATGCAGGAATCTCAGCTGAAGTATTCAGGACAGATTGCCATCCTGCCTCCACTTAAAAACCTCCAAGGAAGGAATATAATATTTCTTTTTTTGAATTTGCATTTTATTTATCTGTTAACATTCTTATATTTACATCGGTAAACGTTGTCATATTACATTACAGGACTTACTATAATTTCCGACATGTATACAAAAATTATATGCAAATTTTATATACCTAGAAAGAACATGAAACAAAAAGAACAAAGAGAAAAAACAAAAACAAATTTCTTTCCCCAAAATCATTTACATACCAGCACACTAGACTTCCTGTCTTTCCCAAGAAGAATTGCCAACGATTGAAGAATGGAGGATGAAGTTGATGGACTATGCAGAATTAGACAAATTAACAGGAAGGATTCGAAACCGGCGGGACCAGAAATTTACCGAAGACTGGAGTAAATTTACAAACTATATGAAAAGTATTTGTGATGATCAGACGACGTTTGTAGGTTTGCAAGAAGTTCTGTGAGGAGTATTATGAGAAGTATTGCAAAAATGGAGAAGGGGAAGGATGATTTGTTAAGAGATGTAAAGGCAATATAAAATTAAGTAATGCATAAAAAGAGGTTAAGACGGAAGATCATCGGAGGTGCTGATGGAAGTCCCAAAAAAGTGTATTTGTAATAATTTGTGTGGTATGTTTTATAATTTGTATGTTAAAATTAATAAAAACGCATTTAAAAAAGACTTCCTGTCTTTCCTGTTGTATATTCCTTTTTTTACAAATGAATGTACTCTTATTAATGTATATTTCTTTACATATTATCTAATACATTCCTATATCAATATGTGCTCTTAGTCTTATTTCTCAACTCACGTCTCACTCCAACGGAAATCAAATGCTAGCAAGGAATATAATATTTCAATGGAATCCTGGGAAAGATTATGGAGGGAAGGCTTGGAGGTTTACCGCATGTTATACCCTGAAAGAGGATTTCATCAAAATGCTTTACTGTTGGTATCTAACACCATCAAAATTGGCAAAGAAATGTATAGAACCAGGTCAAGCATTTGTTGGAGATGTAGAGAGGCGGAGGGTACAATGATTCACATGTGGTGGAATTGTAGGAAAATAAGGGGATATTGGGACATAATATACAATGAGCTCAAAAA
Source organism: Podarcis pityusensis (assembly GCF_964106645.2). Lineage (NCBI taxonomy): Eukaryota > Metazoa > Chordata > Lepidosauria > Squamata > Lacertidae > Podarcis > Podarcis pityusensis. Next base: position 8,196,459 of record NC_138043.1, on the reverse strand, counting down.
GATGTTTTAAATCTCTTTTGCAAAAAAACAGAACCCCGAAGCCTTTTGGTTAAACCACAGAACCTAGGACTTGCCGATCAGAAGGTCGGCGTTCGAATCTCCGCGATGGGGTGAGCTCCTGTTGCTCGTTCCCTGCTCCTGCCAACCTTGCAGTTCGAAAGCACGTCAAGTGCAAGTAGATAAATAGGTACCGCTCCAGCGGGAAGGTAAACGGCGTTTCCGTGCACTGCTCTGGTTCGCCAGAAGCGGCTTAGTCATGCTGGCCACATGACCCGGAAGCTGTACGCCGACTCCCTCGGCCAGTAAAGCGAGATGGGAGGCGGTATTTCTATTTTGCTTAATTGTTTGTGTGGGTTTTTGTGTCCGCGTCGTTTGTGCAGGTTCTCTTTGCTATTCGCTTGTGTTCCTTTGGTGGTGAGAGAAATTTGGGTTGGCCTAGGGTGCGGTTGTTCGTTTGTGGTTGGCTGTGGTGGTCTTTGTTTTCGTGTGTGAGTGGGGTGGGTGGGTGTTTTTGAATCAGGTTAGCCATATTGATTCATATGCTATTGGTGGATTCTTGTCGTTGTCTTGTTGCGCTGTGTATGTGATGAAGGGGAGCCATCCCGGGGTGAAGGTATCGTCTTCTGTTTGTCCCTGTGTCAGTTTCAGTTTACAGTGGTACCTCGGGTTACATACGCTTCAGGTTACATACGCTTCAGGTTACACACTCCACTAAGCCAGAAATAGTGCTTCAGGTTAAGAACTTTGCTTCAGGATGAGAACAGAAATCGGGCTCCGGCGGCACGGCAGCAGCAGGAGGCCCCATTAGCTAAAGTGGTGCTTCAGGTTAAGAACAGTTTCAGGTTAAGTACGGACCTCCGGAACGAATTAAGTACTTAACCTGAGGTACTACCGTATCGGTAAATTTTTCAAGTTGGGCTGTTGTCAACACCCTTCTTAAACTGTGCTGCCCAGAACCGGACACAGGATTCCAGCTGAGAGCGTTCTGAGGGCCAGGAATGGGGGTCTGGGGTATACAGTGGTGCCCCACAAGACGAATGCCTCGCAAGACGGAAAACCCGCTAGACGAAAGGGTTTTCCGTTTTGGAGGTGCTTCGCAAAACGAATTTCCTATGGGCTTGCTTCGCAAGACGAAAATGTCTTGCGAGTTCCTGCTGGTTTTTTTTCCTTCCCCCCCCTTTTTCCCCAGCCGCTAAGCCGCTTATCAGCTGATCCACTAAGCCGCTAAGCCGCTTAGCAGCTGATCCGTTAAGCCACTAAGCTGCTTATCAGCTGATCCGCTAAGCCGCTTAACAGCTGATCCGTTAAGCCACTAAGCCGCTTATCAGCTGATCCGCTAAGCCCGCTAAGCCGCTAATAGCGCTAATCCGCTAAACCGCTAATGGGATTGCTTCTCAAGACGAAAAAAACCGCAAGACGAAGAGACTCCCAGAACAGATTCTTTTCGTCTTGCGAGGCACCACTGTACCGCACCCCACCCCAAAACCTAAGCTTTTGAATTCATAACAGAGAGGTGCTTCCTTATTCTGCCTCTTCACAGACTTCTTACACTGTCTTTCAGAGTGTGCTTGGAAGACTCTCTGTGGTCTGGCCTGCATGTCTTTCCCCATTTTTTTGAAAGCTATCCTCTTGACTTTACTCCCCACCCCCTTTTTCCTGCTCCCTTCCCCTTCCCTAATCTAAAGGAGATAATAACCCTGCAATCTCCAGCCTCTTCTGTGCTAAAGTCTCAGCTATTCACCTCTCCAGATCTCCGGTCTGATAGGAGGCAGTCAAGTGGAGGCAGCGTTCTGAGCAAAACGGAGAGCAATTTTTTAAAAAATAAAATAAAATCCCATCCTATTATCTCCTTCCCCTCCCTGCACAGACAATTCACTTCGGAGAGATACGGCGCGACAAAAGAAAAACATCCATTCTGTATTTCTGAACGTTTCGTCCTCCAAGGCAGGATTGGGGAGCCTGTAGCCCTCCAAACATCAGTGAACTCCAACTCCCACGAGCCTCAGCTGGAATGCCCAAAAAGTTAGGGATGAGGGGATTTGTAGTCCACTGATGCCCAGGGGATGAGGGGCTCGCTATCAACGCTCCATCAGAACGGGCATTGCTCTCTCCCACCAGGCATTTGGGCCAAAATAGGTGGACTTGCCTTTATACTGAAGGCTGTAGTCCACATAGCTGTCAACCGTCCCTTATTTGGTGGGAAAGTCCCTTATCCCAGCACCGTGTCTCGCTGCTGTCCCTTATTGATGATGTCCCTTAAATTTCCCGGGTTTCAAAGGAAGCAGCTCCTCTCCCTCCCTGCCGGCCAGGGAGGAGGGAGGCTCCAACTGTGTTGCTTGGCTGCGTTGCTCACCCAATAAGGAGTCTAAGAACGACTGGGGGGTGGAGCTTGCATGCCTTGTGCCGATCAAATCGGCCATGTTACCTGGGAACTTGCCTTTGCTCAGCGCTTCCCAGCAGAGAGGTGACGGTGGTTTTCCTTGCTGCATCCCCTTTGCCGGGTTGCTGTGCTGTGGGAACCACTACTTGAGGCTTCGTTTGGCTGCTGGCTGGGCTTTCTGCCTTTGGCTTGGAGGGGCTCAGAAGTTGAACATACCTGTGCTGGGAAAATCCCTTATTTTGGCTGCTGATCCCTTATTTTCAAGGCTGCTGGTCCCTTATTTTCAAATCTGTAAGTTGACAGCTATAGTAGTCCATCCACTCAAATGTCTCTGGTTTCTATGCACATCCGGACAAGCCAGAGGCACCGTTGCCCTCGGACACTATGGATGGTGACCAACAGATTGAGGTTGAATCCTGACAAGACAGAAGTACTGTTTTGGGGGGACAGGGGGTGGGCAGGTGTGGGGGACTCCCTGGTCCTGAATGGGGCAACTGTGCCCCTGAAAGACCAGGTGCGCAGCCTGGGAGTCATTTTGGACTCACAGCTGTCCATGGAAGCGCAGGTTAATTCTGTGTCCAGGGCAGCTGTTTACCAGCTCCACCTGGTATGCAGGATGAGACCCTCCCTGCCCGCGGACTGTCTCGCCAGAGTGGGACATTATCTGGTTATCTCCTGCTTGGACAACTGCAATGCGCTCTACGTGGGGCTACCTTTGAAGGTGACCCGGAAACTACAACTAATCCAGAACGTGGCAGCTAGACTGGTGACTAGGAGCAGCTGCTGAGACCATATAACACCAGTCCTGAAAGACTTACATTGGCTCCCAGTACATTTCCAAGCACAATTCAAAGTGTTGGTGCTGACCTTTAAAGCCCTAAACGGCCTCGGCCCAGTATACCTGAAGGAGCGTCTCCACCCCCATCGTTCTGCCCGGACACTGAGGTCCAGCTCCAAGGGCCTTCTGACAGTTCCCTCACTGCGAGAAGTGAGGTTACAGGGAACCAGGCAGAGGGCCTTCTCGGTGGTGGCACCCGCCCTGTGGAACGCCCTCCCATCAGATGTCAAGGAAATAAACAACTATCTGACTTTTAGAAGACATCTGAAGGCAGCCCTGTTTAGGGAAGGTTTTTTTAATGTATTATTGTGTTTTTAATATTCTGTTGGGAGCTGCCCAGAGTGTCTGGGGAAACCCAGCCAGATGGGTGGGGTATAAATAATAAATAATAAATTACTACTACTACTACTACTACTACTACTACTACCCTCCAGCATTACTCTGGTGAAAACCAGGATATGCATCTTTTTGCTCATCCCTGGGACCTTCCAGCATCATATCTGAAGCCAGGATGGCTTCTGTAATTCTGGGAATGTCCCAGGCAAAGAGGGACAGTTAATAATAATAATAATTTCTATTTATACCCCGCCCTCCCCAGCCAAGGCCGGGCTCAGGGCGGCTAACAAGCAATAATAAAAACAAGTTGAATGAATACAACTTAAAAACAAGATTAAAATACAACATTAAAATATTAAAATGTAACCTCATCACAGGAGGAGAAAGGAAAAGAAAAAAGAAAGAGGGGGAGGGAATCAAACTGGCTCCAAGCCAAAGGCCAGGTGGAACAACTCTGTCTTACAGGCCCTGCGGAAAGAAATCAGATCCTGCAGGGCCCTGGTCTCATGAGGCAGAGCGTTCCACCAGGCTGGAGCCAGTGTTGAAAAGGCCCTGGCTCTGGTTGAAGCTAATCTAACTTCCTTAGGGCCCAGGACCACTAGGGTGTTGCTATTTATGGACCCCTCCGTAGGGCATACCAGGAGAGGCGGTCCCGTAGGTACGAGGGTCCTAGGCCGTGAAGGGCTTTAAAGGTCAAAACCAGCACCTTTAAAGTTGCACCCGAGCATATGGAAGAGAACTGTTGAGGTGATGCTCCCCCAAGGCCCTGAGCGAGAGAGGCCTGGTGGGGTGCTGAAATAAAGGCTGGACATTTTGCTGCATGTACATGTTTTTGCAAAGCAATCGCCCCCACCACTCAAAAACAAGATACATTTTTGCGTATATTGACACTATTATACACATTTATATGCACACTTTATCCCGACATATGCAGTTTCGTACACATTGCTCAGCTGGAGAACTGCGCTGTGGCATAGCTGTCAACTTACAGATTTGAAAATAAGGGACCAGCAGCCTTCGAAATAAGGGATCGGCAGCCAAAATAAGGGATTTTCAGGGCACAGGTATGTTCAACTTCTGAGCCCCTGTGAGCCAAAGGCAGAAAGCCCAGCCAGCAGCCAAACGAAGCCTCAAGTGGTGGTTCCCACAGCGCAGCAACCCAGCAAAGGGGATGCAGCAAGGGAAACCACCGTCACCTCTTCGCTGGGAAGCGCTGAGCAAAGGCAAGTCCCCAGGCAATGCGGCCGATTTGATCGGCACAAGGCATGCAAGCTCCACCCCCAGTCGTCCTTAGACTCCTTATGGGGTGAGTAATGCAGCCAAGCAACACAGTTGGAGCCTCCCTGGCCGGCAGGGAGGGAGGGAGAGGAGCTGCTTCCTTTGAAACCCGGGAAATTTAAGGGACATCATCAGTAAGGGACAGCAGCGGAACACGGCGCTGGGATAAGGGACTTTCCGGTCAAATAAGGGACGGTTGACAGCTATGCACTGTGGAATGCAGAGAAATACAGACTTCTAAGGACGGCTGTGTATTGTTTGTTTATTACGTTTGCACCCCCTCTTTCCCCTGAGGAGCTCAAGGTGGCTTTCCTACTTCTTTGCCTCTCCGTGTTATCCTTACAACAACCCTGTGAGGTAGGTCAGGCTGAGACTGAGCGACTGGCACCCAACGCTACCCAGGGAGCTTCATGGCTGAGTGGCGATTTGAACCCTTGGTCTCTCTCCAGGCACGACACTCTAACCGTTGCACCACACTGCCTCAGAAAATGTGGATTTGGTGGGACCGCCTTTGAACGTGGCCTGAAACAGATTTTTTAAAAAAACATTTTTTTATTCAAAATTATAACAAGACATATTATCCAAAAACATAACATCCTTGTCTCCCCCCCATTTTTCCTCCCTCCCCCCTCCCACACAAAACCCATCCACCCCCACCCCACCCCCCGACTTCCCTCAGTTCCAGTCTTTGGTTTCTCTAAGAATGCTGTTTTCTGCATGTTACACAGTTGTATAGCTCCTCAAACTATTTAGCTGATTATTATCAATAAAAAGTTTGTGAATGTTTTTTCAAAACCTGCCAAGGAGTCCAGTTCGCTTTGTTGCGTCTTCAGATACTTTGTAAAGGGTTCCCATTCATCCTTAAAGTTACAGTTATCCTCGTCCCGTAGCTTTGGCCAGTTCTGCGTAGTCCATCAATTTTTCTTGCCATGATTCTTTAGTTGGGGTTTCTTCAGTCTTCCATCCTTGTGCTACCAGAACTCTCGCGGCCGTTGTCGCATACATGAAGATGTTTTGCAACTTTTTTGGCAGGTCTTTCCTTACAATCCCCAACAAAAATGCCTCGAGTTTTTAAACAAATGTTAAATGGAACATTTTCTTCAATTCGTTGTATATTATTTCCGAAAAAAATTTAATTGCCTTGCAATCCCACCACATATGATAAAATGTCCCCTCCTTTTCCTTACATTTCCAACATATATTTGAACTATTTTTGTACATTTTCCCTAACTGGCACTGGTGTTGTGTACCATCTGTACATCATCTTCATGTAATTCTCCTTCAACACGGAACAATCTGTAAATTTTAAGTCAGTTATCCATAACGGATTTCTTCTCCCTCCTCCTTTTGCAGGAGTCCAATGTCCTACCAAACCCTACAAGAAGATCTCAGAGCTTAAAAATGAATTACGGGCCCCCGTGAATTTCCTACAGGGAGGGGTTTGACAACGTGAAGCCTCCTCGCTCACCTTTCCCTTTCACGCTTTGAGAAACGACAGCAGGCCACGCTCTCTAAGAGAGATATTAACCTTTGGAAAGAGCTTTCGGCCTCCAACCCGGAGGCGCCAAGGGGGACCTCCCAGGACCTGCCTGAACAAATACCTTCAGCGACGGCTTCCAAATGAATGGCAGGGATGTGCGCTAAATCATAGGCGATCAATAACCGTATATTAAGGGAGCATGAGAGGCGACGGACGTAGAGAGTCTGGGGATGGAAGGAATGAGCGGGGGGAGTAGATGCAAGTGGGAGGGAGCCCCCTTCCCGGCCCAGTCTCTGTGATCACAGGAAATGATTAAAAAGAGTAGTTAAGCGCACTGATTGGGTGTTTAATCTCAGCGTCCCGAGAGGGTCTGGGGGTTGGGGGGAATTCACTTATTTCTGAGACGCACAAGGATGCTCAGAAAAGGGGAGGTGATGCATAGGGCAGAGAGGGACTTGGGGCAGGAGGGGCAGGTAAATCAGAGGCAAGTTGGCTTAGGAGGGCAGAGGGACACAGCTGGGGAAGCTTATAAGTGGTGGCTTCGCGGGTGGTGCTGTGGTCTAAACCACTGAGCCTCTTGGGCTTGCCAATCGGAAGGTCGGCAGTTCGAATCCCCGCGACGGGGTGAGTTCCCCTTGCTCTGTCCCAGCTCCTGCCAACCTAGCAGTTCGAAAGCACACCTGCACAAGTAGATAAATAGGTACCGCTGCGGCAGGAAGGTAAACGGCATTTCCGTCACGGTGTCCTGTTGCGCCAGAAGCAGTTTAGTCCTGCTGGCCACATGACCCGGAAAAGTTGTCTGTGGACAAATGCCAGCTCCCTCGGCCTGAAAGCGAGATGAGCACCGCAACCCCATAGTCGCCTTGGACTGGACTTAACCATCCAGGGGTCCTTTACCCTTTTCTTTATAGCTGGTGGCTCTGCCCTCCCCTCCACATACACCAAGAACCACAACAAGCGAGTCGGCTGAAGGGAAGCCAGCAGTTGGGCTGTTGGGATGTGGCTGTCTTGAGATACAATGGAGTGCGCTTCCAGGGGTGCATCAGCAGCACCGAAGTGACCTCTCCAGGGTGCAAGCCTGGGCAGCATGTATTGAGGTCCTGGGATGGCCTCAGTGTCAACAGCCAGAAACCAGAGTGCACGGAAACACCGTTTACCTTCCTGCCACAGCTGTATCTATTTATCTACTTGCCCTGGTGTGTTTTCGAACTGCTAGGTTGGCAGGAGCAGGGACCGAGCAACGGGAGCTCACCCCGTCGTGGGGATTCGAACCGCCAACCTTCCGATCAGCAAACCCAAGAGGCTCAGTGGTTTAGACCTAGTGCCACCCGTGAAGCCACCATTTATAAGCTTCCCCAGCTGTGTCCCTCTGCCCTCCTAAGCCAACTTGCCTCTGATTTACCTGCCCCTCCTGCCCCAAGGGATTGGACTCAAGAGGGCGAGATGGAGGAGGAGTGGTGGAGATCACCCCCCCCTTTTCTGACGCTGCAGGAGACGGGGGAGGCAGCACTGGATGACAGCAGGGCTTCGAAGAGTTTGAAGGGAGGTCACAGCTCAGAGACAGACAAACAGAGAAGTTGGGCAGTGTTGGAAGGAGGAGGAGGGGGAACTGCAGAGGGGCAGCCAAATGACACGTCATCACTGGAGAGTATTTATGATCCCCCTTCTCCCAGAACGCGACGTTTGTTGAGAGTGCAGGAACAACAGAATCTGTGATGGCTTGGGAATCTGATTCAGAGGCTGAACCTGAGGAATCCCAGCCTGCACAGGAGTCTCCGCTTCCAGGGCCGGCTGAACTGGGGCAGGGGCTTGAACCTTAAGGGCCCTCACCTGTGCCGGATCCTCAGGAGCAGACACCAGATGAATCCACTCTGGTTCCGGAGGTGATTGAGGACCCATTGCCTACAGGTGCGCCTCTCCCAGCCCTGTCAGGGGAAGGTGAGCCTCCCCCTGGGTCCAGTAACCCTCCAGCCTCTCCTGAGCTGCAGAGGCTCAGGGCAGAGAGGCGGAGGGAACTAAGTTCTATCAGGAGGAGTGCTCGCCTTAAGGCCAGGAGAGGCAAGTCACCTGTGGACCGGGGCCGCCCTATGCCTCAGAGGAGATAAAGGCCCACCAGCCCAGTCCCAAGTTGCGGGAGCAACATCGATGGAAACCTGTTCCTGCCGGCACCCTGACCTGCTCCCCTGAGTTCCTGACCACGCCCGACTCCTCGCTTTGAACCGTGCTTCGCCCCTGACGGACAGCCTCCATACCCTTGACCTAGGACTGGACTTAGACCACGCCGCACGGTAAAGCCCCCGCCCCCGGGGCCAGCACAGAATCAGAGGCATTCGACCTCGAGCGGCCACTGTACGGGAAGATGCTGTTGTTAGGAAGGAGGGAGAAGAGACCCAGTTTGGAGCAACGCCATTGTTAAGGCTCGTTGCGCTCTTTTGTCTATTCGGATTGAATAAAACTCATTTAAAAGGACTCTACCTTGTTTTCTCTGCTCTTGCTGCAACTGGGGGAGGAATAGCTTTCCCTGCCTCTGACTGTGGAAGCAGAGCAGAGCCATCCAGACCACTAGCCATCGGCAGCCCTCTCCTCCAAATCCTCTTCTAACGCCACCTTGTGCTGTTGGCCATCCCTGCTTCCTGTGCAAGGGAGTTCCACAGTCTAACTCTCTGCTGCCTCCTTCTTTTGATCTGTCCTGATAGTAGCCTATGCCCACTCAGCCGTCTGAGAACACCAAAGGGTAATGAGACAGGAGCATGGTCAGTGGTGGGGATGTACAGTGGTACCTCTGGTTGCGAACGGGATCCGTTCCGGAGGCCTGTTCGCAACATGAAAAGAGCACAACCTGCAGCGGCGCCTGCGCACACGTGGGTTGCGATTCGCCACTTCTGCGCATGCGTGTGACATCATTTTGCGCATGCGCGAGCACCGAAACCCAGAAGTAACCCTTTCCGGTACTTCCGGGTTGCCGCGGGACATAACCTGAAAGAACATAACATGAAGCGGACGTAACATGAGGTATGACTGTATCAGCAGGGGGGGAAAGCTAGCGTATTTTTCGCTCTGTAAGACGCCCCAGACCACAAGACGCACCTAGTTTTTGGAGGAGGAAAACAAGAAAAAAAATATTCTGAATCTCAGAAGCCAGAACAGCAAGAGGGATCGCTGCGCAGTGAAAGCAGCAATCCCTCTTGCTGTTCTGGCTTCTGGGATCGCTGCGCAGCCTGCATTCGCTCCATAAGGCGCAGACACATTTCCCCTTACTTTTTAGGAGGGAAAAAGTGAGTCTTATAGAGCAAAAAATACGGTATTTCTCTCTGGATGACGAACCCACAGCCTTGGTCCGCAAGGCCTCGCGGCCACTGGCCGCAGTGCGTTTTTGGCTGAGCCCTCGTTCGGAGTCCTCCACTGGCGGTGTCTGTGGGCGTCAGAGGCCCTGCCTGGTTGGCTGTGCCTACGTGGGTGAGTTTATAGCCATCGCCTGGACGCTGCTGGGAACGAGCAAAGGAGACAGCGTGCAACCGTTTCCGTTAAATAAAAAAGCACCGCCCGGCCGAGCTGTGATTTAGTTGCTGCTCTTTAAAAGGAGCTCTGAGGCAGGTGATGACAAGGAACAGCTGGCGCTGAGATAGGCGCCTTCTCGGCTCTGCTGTTCGAGACGCATTAGGCAAATAAATAACCGCACGACGGGAAACGTGCCGGACCAGAGGCTGCCAGAGGCCTGCAAGGATGGCCCCAGCAATGGAGTCTCCGGAGGGGGGGGGAGAGTCTTAATAACACATGATCGCACCTGACCTCCACTTGACATGCACACACATTTGCATTTGCATTGCTGCCTGGTTCAATCAAGTCCAGCCACCTTTTCTCTCTGCAAGGACCTGGTTGAGGAAATGCTACTACACATACACACACACACGCCATTGATTTCTGTGCGCGCACACCCCTTTTGCGCTGTCCATCTGCCCGTTCCATCGTCCGTGACAGCCTCCTAGCTGAGTCGCAAGGCCATTATCATCCCAGTGCCCTTTCCAGCTCCGTTCAGCTGGGAAGATTAAAGCCCAGATGTCCGACGATGACAATAAACAAAACTATAAATTTGCACGGCGGCCGACAGCTGTTTACAGATTGGGGGGAGAGGGCAAACAGCGACTGAAGCTAGCTAACCTACCTGTGCCAAGTCTCGGATATTTCCCCACTCCCCAAAAAGAGAGGCGCAGACTGAGGCTCTACCCCCATATATATAATTTTTAATTAAATTAGAATATTCATTTTACATCCTTAAGATACCAACGACTTCCCTTCTTCTCTTTCCATGGTTCATTTTGCATATCACAAATCCCTGCATATTTTACAAAAACTATACCAATCAGTATTCCGCTATTGCATCCATCAAAACTTATTTACACTGTTGAATTTATCTTAACGCTGCCAGCGTTTTCCGCTGTCCACAATTATTTTCCATATATTCAAAAAACATTTTCCAATCTTCTTTGAATGTGTGTTCTTCTTGTTCTCTTATTCTATATGCGAGTTGTGCATATTCTGTCAACTTAAGTTGCCATTCTTCTTTCGTTGGAACTTCGCTCGTTTTCCATTTGGGGGCCAACAAAACATAGGCCGCAGTTGTTGCATACATAAATAACCTTTTCTGACACCTGGGAATTTCAGTCTGAATTATCCCCAACAGAAAGGACTCTGGTTTATTGCAGAAAGTAATTTGAAACATTTTTTTTCAATTTTTTATAGATCATTTCCCAATACTCTTTTACCATTTTACAAGTCCACCACATATGAAAGAACGTTCCCTCCACCTCTTTGCATCTCCAGCACTTACCTGATTCTGCCTGCTCTTCCCCCAGATCTTGTCCTCAGGCCCAACACCTTGCAGGTATTTCGCCCATCATGGAAATAGAACCCCAGTTGATTGTGGGGAAAGTCTGTGGCTCAGTGGTGTGTCGTTTGTTATGTGTGCGTTTGTTTTGCAGGCTCAGTCTCCAGGGCTGGGAGAGACTCCTGGTCTGAAACCATAGAGAGCTGCTGCCAGTCCGTGCAGGCAGTACTGAGCTACAGGGACCCAATGTTCCGACTTTGACACAGGGCACTTTCCCTAGTGCTACCTATTTTGGAAAGTGGTTTGCCTCTTCGCCGTGCACTTGGACACCTCTTGAGTTATAATTATATTATTATTATTATTATTATTATTATTATTATTATTATTATTTATACCCCGCCCTCCCCAGCCAAGGCCAGGCTCAGGGCGGCTAACAAGCAATAATAAAAACAAGTTGAATGACTACAACTTAAAAACAAGATTAAAATACAACATTAAAATATTGAATGCAGCCTCGTCACAGGAGGAGAAAGAAAAAAGAAAGAGGGGGAGGGAATCAAATTGGCTCCAAGCCAAAGGCCAGGCAGAACAACTCTGTCTTACAGGCCCTGATGAAAGAAATCAGATCCTGCAGGGCCCTGGTCTCATGAGACAGAGTGTTCCACCAGGCCGGGGCCAGTGTTGAGAAGGCCCTGGCTCTGGTTAAGGCTAATCTAACTTCCTTAGGGCCCGGGACCACTAGGGTGTGCTATTTATGGACCTTAAGGTTCTCCGTGGGGCATACCAGGAAAGGCGGTCCCGTAGGTACGAGGGTCCTAGGCTATATAGGGCTTTAAAGGTCAAAATGAGCACCTTAAATCTGACCCTGTACTCCACCGGGAGCCAGTGCAGCTGGAAAAGCACTGGGTGAATATGCTCCCATGGCAGAGACCCCATGAGGAGCCTCGCTGCTGCATTCTGCACCCACTGGAGTTTCTGGGTCAGCTTCAAGGGCAGCCCCGCGTAGAGCGAATTACAGTAGTCAAGCCTGGAGGTGACCATCGTATGGATCACTGTGGCCAGGTCGGGGCGGGAAAGGTTATATACCATAACCACACGTGATGATATCAAGAAGCAGCTTTTCATCCAGCTGTCAGGGCTGGAGTCAGGTGCAGGTCAGCACGAAAGACGCAAGACTCCGCTGTCAGTGAAGTTAACTCTATATTAACAACTCAGCAACACTTCCCAGCAGGCCTTGCCTTTACAGAGCATTTGCCGGGACTGAAGGTCCTTCCTTTCCACCGTCTCTAAGGATCCTCCTCTCCCAGATGTTTCGCAAGCAGCCTCAAACTGTGTCTGCCCATCTTTGACCTCTGCTGTTCTCATTACTCTGCACGTTCTTGGCGACCAGGAGGGAAGGGAGAAGAAGAAGAGTTTGGATTTGATATCCCGCTTTATCACTACCCGAAGGAGTCTCAAAGCGGCTAACATTCTCCTTTCCCTTCCTCCCCCACAACAAACACTCTGTGAGGTGAGTGGGGCTGAGAGACTTGAAAGAAGTGTGACTAGCCCAAGGTCACCCAGCAGCTGCAGGTGGAGGAGCGGAGACGCGAACCTGGTTCCCCAGATTATGAGTCCACCACTGCTGAAGTCTCAACTGCTGTCTTTCAATGGCTCTTCCTGCTCACTAAACCCTGTTGCCCCTCAGCACCCAGCCAGTGGTGGAGCAAGCCGATCGAGCGCCTGGGGCAGGGCCAGCCGGGGCAGGATGCTCCGTGGGGCCTCCGAGGAGTCTGCCTGCCTCCTCCCACTCAGCTGCCCTACATCTGAGGGGGAGGTGGCGGGCAGACGGTTTGGGGCAGCGCAGAGCCTGCGGGAGCCAAGCCACCATGTCACTCCCAGGAGAGATGTGTGGCTTGGATGTGCTGCATGCCCCACGGTGAGTGCTGCCTGGCATTTTGTCACCCCCCCTGTGGTGACACCCGGGCGGCCTGCCCCAACTGCACCCCCTTCCTCCGCCCCTGTGCCCAGCACCTCCTCTGAGTCCTCCCCCTCTGGCATCTCCTTGGCATGGGTGAACCAGGGTTTATGTTGGGGGCAGGCTTTATGTTAGGGGGACAGAACCTCAGTTAGTTATATAGGTAAAGGTAAAGGTACCCCTGCCCATACGGGCCAGTCTTGCCAGACTCTAGGGTTGTGCGCTCATCTCACTCTAGAGGCCGGGAGCCAGCGCTGTCCGCAGACACTTCCGGGTCACGTGGCCAGCGTGACCAGCTGCATCTGGCGAGCCAGCGCAGCACACGGAACGCCGTTTACCTTCCCGCTGGTAAGCGGTCCCTATTTACAGTGGTGCCTCGCAAGACGAAATTAATCCGTTCCGCGAGTATCTTCGTCTAGCGGTTTTTTCGTCTTGCGAAGCAACCCTATTAGCGGCTTAGCGGATTAGCGCTATTAGCGGTTTAGCGGCTATTAAAGGCTTAGCCGCTTAGCGGCTTAGCTGCTAAAAGGCTATTAAAGGCTTAGCGGCTTAGAAAAAGGGGGGGGGGAGCGGGAAAAAAATCTCAAGACATTTTCGTCTTGCGAAGCAAGCCCATAGGGAAATTCGTCCTGCGAAGCGCATTGAAAACGGAAAACCCTTTCGTCTAGCGGGTTTTCCGTCTTGCGAGGCATTCGTCTTGCGGGGCACCACTGTATCTACTTGCACCCGGGGGTGCTTTCGAACTGCTAGGTTGGCAGGCGGTGGGACCGAACGACGGGAGCGCACCCTGCCGTGGGGATTCGAACCGCCGACCATGCGATCGGCAAGTCCTAGGCGCTGAGGTTTTACCCACAGCGCCACCCGTGTCCTTTTTAGTTAGTTATATATTTTTATTTATTTACTTGAAGGGGGGGGGCAGCTGTCCCTCTGGCTACATTGGTGTTTCCACCACCCATTCCCTGGCTCTGAGTCTCCCTTCCCTGGGGTTTCCTGGCTGGTGCTTCACAACACTCATTTCCATCCAGTCACCATGTTTGTATAATAATAATAATAATAATGAATTTTATTATTTTGGTCACAGACCAGTTCCAGCCCACATACAATATCAAGGAAGTCATAAAACATGATAGGGATACATTTGAATTTGCCATTAGGTATAACGGGGACAATACAGATATAGCAACAGTTAAAAAATATATAAATTAAAACTTAGTCACTAACATATAACCTAAAATTATCATTTAAGGCTTTAATCATTATGATAGCACAGCTTGTTCCCTAAGTTTTACGGCAATCACACAGAATTTGGCTACCCTTAACGTGATCTCAGAATCCTTGTCCTCTACCAGGGATTTTAGACATTGAAGTTTGGATTCATTTGGAGATTTTTTCATAGCAGGGGTAATAAATACAGAGCGTATAACTCCGTAGAAATGGCATCATCATCATCATCATCATCATCATAATACAGTGGTACCTCGGGTTAAGTACTTAATTCGTTCCGGAGGTCCGTTCTTAACCTGAAACTGTTCTTAACCTGAAGCTCCACTTTAGCTAATGGGGCCTCCCACTGCTGCCGCGCCGCCGGAGCACAATTTCTGTTCTCATCCTGAAGCAAAGTTCTTAACCTGAAGCACTATTTCAGGATTAGCGGAGTCTGTAACCTGAAGCGTATGCAACCCGAGGTACCACTGTAATAATAATAATAATTTAAAAGGTAAAAAGGTAAAGGACCCCTGGACGGTTAAGCCCAGTCAAAGGCGACTTGCAGCATTCATCTCGCTTTTCAGGCCAAGAGAGCCGGTGTTTGTCCACAGACAGCTTTCCAGGTCATGTGGCCAGCAGGACTAAACCACTTCTGGCGCAATGGGACACCGTCACAGAAACCAGAGTGCACGGAAACGCCGTTTACCTTCCCGCCCCTATTTATCCACTTGCACTGGCATGCTTTCAAATTGCTAGGTTGGCAGGAGCTGGGACTGAACAATGGGAGCTCACCCCATTGCGGGGATTTGAACCACCGACCTCCTGATCGGCATGCCCAAGAGGCTCTGTGGTTTAGACCACAGCGCCATCCATGTCCCTAATATTATTATTTGTACCCTGCCCATCAGTCTGGGTTTCCCCAGCCACTCTGGGCAGCTTCCAGTACATATAAAAACATAATAAAACGTCAGACATGAAAAACTAGCCAATAAAGGGCTGCCTTCAGTTGTGTACAACTGGATGCCATTTTGAATCACGGTGGCAGAAGCTTTTTTGAAGCGCACTGAACTTAACCACCGGCTATGCAACCACCCTGATTCGTTGGTTCCTTGTACATCCAGCGGGTATGAGTCTGCTGGCAAGGAGGAACAAAGCACAGGAGATGAAACTTGACTTCTCAGCATGGGCAAGGAGGGGGGAGCAGACAGATACAAGCAGTCGCTTAACCCCCCTCCCATCACCTCCCGCCGTGCTTGCGCAAAGAGAGGAGAAGGAAGGTGACTGCCAGAGTTAATGTGGGAGCTGTAAATGTGAGGTGAGAATCGCCCACTGCGTGAGACTGTTCATTGAGAACATTAAACTCCAAGCATCTGGCTTAAAAAGACAGAGGAGCGAATCTCTTTCCTCTCCAACAAGATGCAAGATTGATTTCAGCCATAAAAACACGAGGGCCTTCGGTAAAGATTTGATGCTCATAAGTTTGTAACTGCCTCTCCTCCTGGCTTCCCTCATTACTTCCCCTTTGAATCCATTATCAGCGAGGGCCAGGATTAATTTCTATGTTTGTTTGTTTGTTTTCTAACATCCCTGTTCCAGCTTGCTGGCATTTTTTTTCTCCCAATAAGCCTTTCCAACATAGTCCGGCACTGATGCCCGATATTTATTCATTATTAACATGGGACCCGGTTAGCGCTATATTTATTTATTTATATTTCATAAAATTTATATACTGCTTGGTTGCTGGAACAAATGAACAAACCTCAAGGCAGTTTACAAAAAATAAAATAAAAATAAAAGCATAACATTATATATAAATTACAATCATAATTTAAAACAACAGAAGAGACTGAAACAAATTAAGGCTCATGCAAGCTTCCTAAACATCTAGATAGGCTTGTCTAAATAATAATAATAATAATAATAATAATAATAATAATAATAATTTATTATTTATACCCTGCCCATCTGGCTGGGCTTACCCAGCCAGATGGGCGGCTTCCAACCAAATATTAAAATACAGTAATACATCAAACATTGAAAGCTTCCCTAAACAGGGCTGCCTTCAGATGTCTTCTAAAAGTTTGGTAGTTATTTTTCTCTTTGACATCTGGTGGGAGGGCGTTCCACAGGGAGGGTGCCACCACCAAGAAGGCCCTCTGCCTGGTTCCCTGTAACCTCACTTCTCGCAGCGAGGGAACCGCCAGAAGGCCCTTGGCGCTGGACCTCAGTGTCCGGGGAGAATGATGGAGGTGGAGACGCTCCTTCAGGTATACTGGACCGAGGCCATTTAGGGCCTTAAAGGTCAGCACCAAGACTTTGAATTGTGCTTGGAAACGTACTGGGAGCAAATGTAGGTCTTTCAAGACCGGTGTTATGTGGTCTCGGCGGCCACTCCCAGTCACCAGTCTGGCAGCCACATTCTGGATTAATTGCAGTTTCCGGGTCACCTTCAAAGGTAGCCCCACGTAGAGTTCATTGCAGGAGTCCAAGCGGGAGATAACCAGAGCATGCACCACTCTGGCGAGGCAGTCCATGGGCAGATAGGGTCTTAGCCTGCATACCAGGTGGAGCTGGTAAACAGCTGCCCTGGACACAGAATTGACCTGCATCTCCATGGACAGCTGTGAGTCCAGAATGACTCCCAGGCTGCGCAGCTGGTCCTTCAGGGGCACAGTGACCCCATTCAGGACCAAGGAGTCCTCCATACCCACCCGCCTCCTGTCCCCCCGAAACAGTACTTCTGTCTTATCAGGATTCAACCTCAATCTGTTAGCTGCCATCCATCCTCCAACCGCCTCCAGGCACTCACACAGGACCTTCACTGCCTTCACTGGTTCTGATTTGAAAGAGAGGTAGAGCTGGGTATCATCTGCATACTGATGAACACCCAGCCCAAACCCCTTGATGATCTCTCCCAGCGGCTGCATATAGATGTTGAAAAGCATGGGGGAGAGGACAGGACCCTGAGACACCCCACAAGTCAGAGCCCAGGGGTCTGAACACTCATAACCCCCCCCCCCCAATTTCTGAATACGGCCCAGGAGAAAGGAGCGGAACCACTGTATGACAGTGCCCCCAGCTCCCAGCCCCTCAAGACGGTCTAGAAGGATGGTATCAAACGCTGCTGAGAGATCCAGCAGAACTAGGAAACAGCTCTCACCTTTGTCCCTAGCCCGCCGGAGACCATCTTCAGGTGCTGAAAGGAATACAGTAAAGGGCCTGCATGGTATCAATAGGCAGGGAGTTTCAAAGTATTATGTAGAGAATTTGTGCCCAGAGCATCTGGCACAGTTCAAAGTCAAGCCAAAGATCTATTTCTTACAAATGCGGAGCAGATATTATGTGGCAGGCTGCAACAGTGCCAGTTCTGCAGGTCAAAGTGGTTGAGTGAGCACATATAAATGGTAAAGGTAAAGGTAAAGGACCCCTTGACAGTTGAGTCCAGTCAAAGGAGGCTATGGGGTGCAACACTCATCTTGCTTTCAAGCTGAGGGAGACGGCGTTTGTCCACAGACAGCTTTCCAGGTCATGTGGCCAGCAGGACTAAACCGCTTCTGGGGCAACGGGACACTGTGACGGAAACCAGAGCACACAGAAACGCCGTTTACCTTCCTGCCGCAGCAGTACCTATTTATCTACTAGCACTGGTGTGCTTTCGGACTGCTAGGTTGCCAGGAGCTGGGACAGAGCAATGGGAGCTCACCCCGTTGCGGGGATTCGAACAGCCGACCTTCTGATCGGCAAGCCCAAGAAAAGGCTCAGTGGTTTAGACCACAGCGCCACCCACACATGTGTGGCATGAGGCGGATCTCGCTGGTAGACTCCAGCTATTGAGGACTTTATATGCTAAGAGTGACACCTTGAACTTGGCCCAGTTGGATCTCTGAGCCCAGGTCTCATGCTTCATCGAGATCACCAATCTGTGTATATGTATGCAAGGGAAATAAACCTTTCCCTCCCCATTGCTGGTGCCCATCAACTGCCATTTTCTTTCTTTCTCCCTGCAACCCTCCCCAAACCCTCTCTCTGTTTCTGAGTGTACAAGGAGGAAGAGGACTCAGCAGGCGCTTTCCTGAATATTTTATGCAGACACATGCAGACAGAAGCGCCAGCCTGTTTTCAATTCAGATCTCTTCTCCCTCCACCAACACCAGCACCCCCTTCCCAGCCACGTCGCAGGATGAATGATGCATAATGTCTAAGCTCCACGTTTTGGCAAGGAAGTGCGACGCGATTAGTGCCAGCTGGCCTGGTGGCTACTAGAGACGAGTCTTCTGGCCTGAAAGGAGGCTGAGCAAGATCTCTTTCTGGATGTTCCTCATCTTGTTGGAGCATGAGAAACGTACCATAGGACTAAAGCCACAATGGCGACCCCATTGCGCGAGGATCCTTGGCCATTGGTTCCTTGCGCTCTCTCGCTCTCTCTGATGTTGTTTCTGGAAGTGCACTGGAGTGAGTTGAGCAGCGCCAAAGTCTATTCATTTGTCCCTAGCATGATTAATGCCTTGCTGTCCTCCCCAGCAGAGATTTGTGGCTTTCTGTGGACAGACTGGTGGTTCAGATGGCGATCAGAGCCCAGAATAGGCATCTAGACAGCACCACGCAACACACAAGGGAGGGGTGGGGAACTTATTTCAGCTGAAGGGGTCCACATCCTCCTCCTGGGCAGCCTTTCAAGGGCCGCATGCCACTAGTGAGCAGGGCCAGAGGCAAAAAGCCACAAATGTAAAGTGCACCTTTATACAATAGGCTAGTTTCGACATGGGGTGTCTGGGGGAGTGTTAAGGAAGGGGTAGTTTGTGGGGGACGAGTCATTCTCCTTCTGGTTTAGTTTCTGGGGCAGAGGAAGGGGTGTGTGGTGGTGTGGGCCACCCCGGGTGTCACCACTGAGGGGGGTGACAAAATGCCGGGTGGCACTCACCGTGGGGCCTGCAGCGTGTCCAAGCCACGTATCTTTCCTGGGAGTGACGCGGTGGCTTGGGTGCCCGCAGGCTTCGCGCTGCCCCAAATGGTCCGCCTGCTCCCTGCCCCTCAGCTGTAGGGTGGCTGAGTAGGGGGAGGCAGGCAGACTCCTCAGAGGCCCGCAGAGCATCCTGCCCCGGCTCACCCCACCCTGCGGGCAGCTGGCCTCGCCCCTGGGCACAGGGCACGTGCACCACCCCAGGCGCCCAATTGGCTGGGTAGTTTGTCCACCTTTGGTCCCCATCCTGCACTCAGCTCTCACCTTTGGCTCCTAGAAGCTGTCAGCAGGCAACAGCAGCCACACCTCTGGAATGATTTTGACTGGCTGGCTAAACCAGGTAAGGGTAGCCGGTGAATCTCAAACCCTCCATGAGTTAGGGACCCATGTGAAGACAGGCTTTGGCAGATTGAGCAGACGAGACCAAGACTGGGTTCATGTTGTGACGGAAGAACTAAAAATTGAAAAAGGGACACGACAAGGTTGCCCTATTTCCCCACTTCTTTTTATTTCGGTCCTGGAGGTTTTGCTGAATATGATTAGAAGGGACCAGTCGGTTAAAGGTATACAGGTCGGAACTAAACAGTACAAATTGAGAGCGTTTGCAGACGACTTAGTATTGACGTTACAGGAGCCAGAATCTAGTACTAAAAGAGTGTTAGAACTGATTCAGGAATTTGGTCAAGTGGCAGGATTTAAATTGAACAATTCAAAAACCAAGGTTTTAGAGAAAAATTTAACACCGTTTGAAAGAGAGAGGTTTCAGAATGAGACAGGTTTAACAGTGGTTAAGAAAGTTAAATACCTGGGGATTAACATGACAGCAAAAAATGGGAACTTATTTAAAGATAACTATGAAAAATGTTGGTCCGAAGTGAAAAAAGATTTAGAAATTTGGTCAAATTTGAAGCTTTCACTGCTAGGCCGTATTGCTGCGATAAAGATGAATGTACTGCCTAGAATGTTGTTTTTGTTCCAAACTTTGCAGATTGTGGACAAAATGGATTGTTTCAAGAGGTGGTAGAAAGATATTTCTAAATTTGTCTGGCAGGGCAAGAAGCCCAGAATAAAATTTAAAATACTAACGGATGTAAAGGAAAGGGGTGGATTTGCCCTGCCAGACCTTAAACTTTACTATGAATCAGTAGCTTTTTGCTGGTTGAAAGAATGGCTACTTCTTGAAAACACTGACATTTTGGACTTGGAAGGGTTTAATAATGTATTTGGATGGCATGCATATTTGTGGTATGATAAGGTCAAAGCACATAAAGCATTTAGAAACCACATTGTCAGGAAAGCGCTATTTAATGTTTGGATAAGATATAAGGATTTGCAAAAAACAAAACCCCAAGGTGGCTGTCACCAATGGAAGCGAAAGCCTTGAGAAAGGCCAATATGGAGGTCAAATGGCCGAAATATTGGGAAATTTTAGAACAAGACGGAGATAGACTGAAATTGCAGAGTTTTGAAAAATTAAAAAACAAAGTGCGAGACTGGCTTCATTATTACCAGATAATGGAGGCATTTAAATTGGACAAGAAAATTGGCTTCCAGGTGGAAAGATCTAAATTAGAAACAGAACTGTTAGAACCCAAAACTAAGAATTTGTCAAGAATGTATAACTTGCTGCTGAAATGGAATACCCAGGATGAAACGGTAAAATCGGCTATGATTAAATGGGCACAGGACATTGGACATAACATTATGTTTGCTGACTGGGAACAGTTGTGGACCACAGGTATGAAATTTACGGCATGTAATGCCTTAAGAGAGAATATTATGAAAATGATATACAGGTGGTACATAACCCCAGTCAAGCTTGCAAAAATTTATCACTTGCCCGATAACAAATGTTGGAAATGTAAAGAAACTGAAGGTACATTTTTTCACCTTTGGTGGACGTGCCCAAAGATTAAGGCTTTCTGGGAAATGATATATAATGAATTAAAAAAGGTATTTAAGTATACCTTCCCTAAGAAACCAGAGGCCTTTCTCCTGGGCATAGTCGGCCAAATGGTGTTAAAAAAGGATAGAACTTTCTTTATGTATGCAACAACAGCAGCAAGAATACTCATCGCAAAGTATTGGAAGACACAAGAACTTCCCACGCTGGAGGAATGGCAGATGAAACTGATGGACTATATGGAACTGGCGGAAATGACTGGTAGAATCCGTGACCAGGGAGAAGAGTCGGTGGAGGAAGATTGGAAGAAATTCAAAGACTATCTTCAGAAACATTGCAAAATTAAAGAATGTTAGAGTGATGTTGGACTGAAAATAAGCGGTTTCCAGCTGTACAGGTTAAAGTTAATGATAGACTAAGATTAAGATTAGGATTAAAGATGTTTAAAGAAATGGAAACTTGACAATTAAGAGGGAAAATTTTAATGTTATATTATACTAAGATTAAAGATTAGGTTTAAAGAAGTTGAAGTTATATATTACAATATTATATTAAAGTTAAAGATTGGGATTAAAAAAGTTGAAAAGAAATTGCTGGACAAACAATTTGGATTGGAATACAAAAGAGGGAGGTATGAGGAAGTCCAGAAAATAAGTAAACTAAAAAAAACGGAAATGGAAAAGAGATATTGTTTTTAACTGTTATGTTTTTTGTTTTTTTATTGATGAATTATGTTTTTTTTGTGTGTGTGTTTTTGTTATCATTTTTTTTGAGATATGTATTGTGTATGTTTTTCTTTTCTTTTTTTATTGTTTAAAATTTTAATAAAAATTATTTATAAAAAAAACAAAAAACAAGACTGGGTTCAACAGTCAGCAAGGGGCGTTCTGCAAAGGGAAGTGAGGGGCAGATGGGGTTGTCTCTCATCTAAGAGAAGGACAACTCTGACCCCAAACCTCCGCTGCCTTGCGAGATATCTTCGGGAAAAGAAAAGGCTCAGGGGTGGAGTGGAGTGGAGTCCCTAAATTGGTTGGCCGGTGCCTTGTGTGTCTCCTTCCTGCAATTCCTGCAGCCAAGTTGGTCCCAAGTGTCTTGCTCTGCTTTCCTTCGGACCACCTCAGCAAGGCCGAGACGGGGGTGGGTCTTGTCACCTGGGCAGCCCAGGACCTCCACACACACTGCCCAGACCTGTGCCCTGGGGAGGTCGCTTCGGTGATGCTAATACAGCAGTTTGACTTCATCCTTGAAGACACACTCCATTGTCTCTTGAAACCAACGGATGCCAACAAACAGCCAGTTTCTACACACACACACACATACACACAAGCAAGAGACATGATCAGAGTTCAAGGTCTCATTCCAGACAGGTGCAAAGTTGGGTCAGTGAGGGGTGTGGCCTTTGGGGGCGTTCCAAGGGTCAGGTTGAGAGGCCTTGAGCAGGTGAAGGCAACCACGGCCCTCCAGCTGTTTTGAGACTACAGTTCCCATCATCCCTGACCCCTGGCCCTGTTAGCTAGGGATGATGGGAGTTGTAGTCCCAAAACATCTGGAGGGCCGAGTTTGCCTGTGCCTGGCCTTGAGGGTCACAGTTGGTCTGAGGACCCCTGCCTTGGGCCACTGCCTGCTCAAGTTCTTCCACATCTGGAGAGCCCCACGGTCTTTCTTCCTGCCTCAGAATCATAGAGTTGGAAGAGACCACAAGGGCCATCGAGTCCAACCCCCTGCCAAGCAGGAAACACCATCAGAGCACTCCTGACATATGGTTGTCAAGCCTCTGCTTAAAGACCTCCAAAGAAGGAGACTCCACCACACTCCTTGGCAGCAAATTCCACTGAAGAACAGCTCTTACTGTCAGGAAGTTCTTCCTAATGTTTAGGTGGAATCTTCTTTCTTGTAGTTTGGATCCATTGCTCCGTGTCCGCTTCTCTGGAGCAGCAGAAAACAACCTTTCTCCCTCCTCTATGTGACATCCTTTTCTATATTTGAACATGGCTATCATATCACCCCTTAACCTCCTCTTCTCCAGGCTAAACATGCCCAGCTCCCTTAGCCGTTCCTCATAAGGCATCGTTTCCAGGCCTTTGACCATTTTGGTTGCCCTCCTCTGGACACGTTCCAGTTTGTCAGTGTCCTTCTTGAACTGTGGTGCCCAGAACTGGACACAGTACTCCAGGTGAGGTCTGACCAGAGCAGAATACAGTGGAACTATTACTTCCCTTGATCTAGATGCTATACTCCTATTGATGTAGCCCAGAATTGCATTGGCTTTTTTAGCTGCCGCGTCACAGTGTTGGCTCATGTCAAGTTTGTGGTCAACCAAGACTCCCAGATCCTTTTCACATGTACTGCTCTCAAGCCAGGTGTCACCCATCTTGTATTTGTGCCTCTCATTTTTTTTGCCCAAGTGCAATACTTTACATTTCTCCCTGTTAAAATTCATCTTGTTTGTTTTGGCCCAGTTCTCTAATCTGTCAAGGTCGAAGGTTGGGCAATTTGCAGGTCTCTGATTTCAGGCACATTTCTCAGGCAGGATTAAAGGGTATCAGGAAGCAGGGGGTGTGAGAGTCACACCGCCAGCCCAGCCCAGCCCAGCCCTGCCATTCCACCTGCTGCCTACAGCAAATGATAGAAACCTACAAAAACCCTTGGCACGGTGCAACTGGGAGCAGATGCTCAAATGTGCTGATGTTGGCATGGAATCGTGCCGGCGATGATGTGAGCAGCCAGGGAATCCAATCCTCCAAGCAGATCTTGCCTTTCCTTTCCAAAACCCAAAGACGCATTGGCGTAGGAAGTCGACGCTGACTCAAAGGTTCTGAGAGACAAAATTCCCCCACCCTACCCTGGCCATACCTGGAGATGTCAGGGATCGCACCTGGGTCTTCTTCCGCAAGCAACGCAGAAGGTCCACCTCTGAGCTATGTCTTCCTTACCAGGTTTTCACGCTCAACAAGAATGATAATCTTTATTGTCATTGTCCCATACAGAACAACGAAATTGAAAAATCTACGTAAGACATTCAAAAACCAACAAGACTGCTATCCCTGCTATCCCAACCTGGTTAGCCCCCTAAAAACTCTGATACCCCATAATTAAATACAATATACTCCCATAGAAACTCCTTAAAGGTAAAGGTAAAGGGGCCCCTGACCATAAGGTCCATCCGTGGCCGACTCTGGGGTTGCAGCGCTCATCTTGCTTTATTGGCCGAGGGAGCCGGCGTACAGCTTCTGGGTCATGTGGCTAGCATGACTAAGCCGCTTCTGGCGAACCAGAGCAGCACACGGAAACAGCATTTACCTTCCCGCCGGAGCGGTACCTATTTATCTACTTGCACTTTGACGTGCTTTCGAACTGCTAGGTTGGCAGGAGCAGGGACCGAGCAACGGGAGTTCACCCTGTTGCGGGGATTCGAACCGCCGACCTTCTGATCGGCAAGTCCTAGGCTCTGTGGTTTAACCCACAGCGCCACCCACATCCCATAGAGACTCCTTACACAGCGTTTAAAACCAAAATCACATTTGGGTAGAAACTGTTTCTCAGGTAGCTAGTCCTAGTCAGAAGAAGAAGAAGAAGAAGAAGAAGAAGAAGAAGAAGAAGAAGAAGAAGAAGAGGAGTTTGGATTTGATATCCCGCCTTTCACTCCCCTTTAAGAAGTCTCAAAGCGGCTCACATTCTCCTTTCCCTTCCTCCCCCACAACAAACACTCTGTGAGGTGAGTGGGGCTGAGAGACTTCAGAGAAGTGTGACTGGCCCAAGGTCACCCAGCAGCTGCATGTGGAGGAGCGGAGACGCGAACCCGGTTCCCCAGATTACGAGACTACCGCTCTTAACCACTACACCACACTGGCTCTCTTTATAACCCTGTACCTTCTTCCAGAAGGCAGAAGCTGAAAGAGATAATATCCGGGGTGCGCACTATCCTGCGCTATCTCTGCAGCTTTCTTATGGCACCTGGAAGCGTAGATTTGATCCAAGGTGGGAAGAGTGCACCTAATTATTCTCTCCGCAGTCTTTACAACCCTGGACAGCATTGTTTCTTCAGCCTTGGGCGCAGGGGTGGGAGGTTTGCAAACAGCCCCAACTAAGGAGACAGCAAAGCTGCAGAGACCATTCTTATGTTCCCTATCTATGGCATTTTTAAACCAATTCAGTATCAACATGACAAGTAAGAGAGGGTGTGCAGGGATCCTCGCAACCTGCTTTGTTCTTACCCAGGGGGTGGGTAAGAACCCATTTCACTGCCTAGGTTGAAACAGGAAGGTGATGCTGCCGCCCCCCCCCCCACTGCCACCTCTGCCCCTGCCAATGCCTATCTGAGTCACATACCTCACTAGAGATCATGTCACCTTGCCTGGTTGCTAAGCAACGCCTCGAGCCCTCCTCTCTGAGTTAATTGAGTTGCTGACAACACGGTTAACTCTTAAGTTCCAAACTGAATGATCCTTGCTGTTGCACTTCCATGGAGAAGAGACTAGAGAATGGGCCTTTTCTATAGGAGCTCCCCATCTAGTGAATTATCTGCCTAGGGATATCCACCTTGCACCCCCTGTGTCTATGTTTTAGGACCAGGAAGAGACATCATTTTTGTTTTTTCTGGGCATTTGGAAGCAAGCACCGACTGCCGACTGCTATGTTTTCAGTATGTTCGTGTCT
This sequence comes from Podarcis pityusensis, assembly GCF_964106645.2. Lineage (NCBI taxonomy): Eukaryota > Metazoa > Chordata > Lepidosauria > Squamata > Lacertidae > Podarcis > Podarcis pityusensis. The sequence goes on along the minus strand of NC_138043.1, from coordinate 8,170,640 downwards.
TCCCAACCCTGCGTTTTATCCTCATTGCAAATGACTTCGAGACTTTTTTTGTGGGAAATGGTTCGTAAATTCAACCTAAACCCTAACCTTGGAAAATATATGCAGGCACACACTGTTCCACACTGGGGGGTGAAACTGAAAGGGCAGGTATTTGGTCATGCAGAAAACACACATCATCCTCTCCATCAGACTTCCCCGCTCTTGGACGCTGCAAGGAGCAGCCGGGCTCTTTGGGAGGTGAGATCTGGCATGCCTCCAAGGTCTCTGCGCAATTTGATAATCCTGGAAAGCCCCCAAAGCAAAACATTCTTGGGAAATAAGGCTGCCGTCTCATAGGCACTTACCTAGGGGAAAGGGATAGCCAGATCAGTGAGCTAGTGTGGTGTTACGGTTAGAGTGCTAGACTAAGACCCTGGAGACCCGAGTTCGAATCCCTACTCATCCATGAAGCCCACTGGCTGACACTGGGAGCCAATCGCCTCCTCTCACGGGGTTGTTGCGTGGCGAGTTCCCGCCTCCCCCCAAAGAAATAAAGACAAAGGACACAAGAGTTTGAGTTAATGGGTCAAATAAAGCCACAACTTTATTGATTACAGGAATTGAGTGGCATTGGCTTAGGCATTGGTCCTAACAACTAACCGGCTTCAGCCAGTATGCTTGAAGGCTGGTGAGGGTTAACCACCAGTGGGAGGAGTCCTGCTGAGGCACGTCAACTAAGACCTCCCCCTGGTGTCACCGCATGGGGGCGTGCCGTGGGTCCACACCTCCATAGGCTTAGGACAAGGCCACGCCCCCCGGAATCCTTTACTGGACTGCCCTTTCGTTTGGGGGAAGGTGATGGCGCTCCTTCCCCCCTTCATCTACATAACAATAAAACAGTACCCCCACCAATGCCTAACCACCACTCGAGCCAGTGGCGTAGCGTGGGGGGTGCAGGGGGGGCTGGCCGCACCGGGCGCAACATCTGGGGGGGCGCGCTCGCACTCGCAGCTCTCTGCCCCTACCTGGCTCACTCTCTCTCTCTCACTGCAGTGCTGGCTGTGCGAATCCGATCCGAGCCGCTGGGTCGCCGCCCACTGTGGAGGGGGTGGGTGCCAGGCGTGCGGTGCGGAGAGAGAGCGAGGGACTACCTGGGGGAGGGACAGTGCAGCGGCCGCCCAGTGCAGCGCTGAGCGTGGGAGAGAACCACACCAGACCAGACCAGGCAGCAGCAAGAAGAAGCTGGCAGCGGCGGCAGGTTAGGGGTTAGGGGGCGCAAATTACTTGACTTGCCCCGGGTTAGGGGGCGCAAATTACTTGACTTGCCCCGGGTGCTGACAACCCACGCTACGCCGCTGACTCGAGCCCAAGCTCGCCGCCAATACCCTCAAACCTGTAACCAATCCCTAATCCCTAAGATGATATCGTTCAGCCAAATATTGTTTTTTGTTTTGTTTGCTTTTTTGCGGCGCGGGAAAGAGGAAGAGCCTCAGCCGCGCCAGACCTAAGTAGGCGAGGCCACACCCCCTGAGTCAGCCGATTGGCTGGCTTGGGGTATGACGCATCCGAGGATTCCCCGCGAGTGTGGGAAGGGGCGTGAAGCCCCACCTCCTCCCTAACTCGGAAGTGGCTTTGTGCGAAATTAATGAGGAAGAGCAGAACCATGTACCTTGCAGCTCATTGGGCGGAATGGTGGGATCTCAATGCAACAAACAAAAAAACAAACCAGTCTGTGCCCACCCCACGTCAATTTCAAGTGCTCGTTCATAAACCCATTCCACCATCAGGGCCACTTCAGAGGTAAAAGCAGGTTACTCAGCTCTCCAGAATCCATGGAGGGGAAAAAGTCATATGAGGAATGCCTGAAACTGGGACATAAGAAGCCACTGGCCCATCTATTTTAGGACTGCCTGCACGGACTGGCAGCAGCTCTCCATCATCATCATCATCATTTTTAATTTGTATACCGCCCTTCTATCTTACAATACTCAAGGCGGTTTACAAGCTGAAGAAACAAAAAATGTACACCTTATAACAATCTAACGCAATACAAAAATGTGATAAAAAAAACATAACTTTAAAATAGGCAACCTCCATCAAAAAAGTAACATTCAACAATCATTAGAACAGTATAAAATAATAACAACATAGAAAAGTTAAACAGAAATCCACTCAACAGTTACAATAATATCTAAACTATAATCAATAAAACACCGGCAAGCCACAGTAGATAAAACAATACAATACACATTGAGAAGCAGAGGGTAGAGCAAGGCAGGTGGAAGGAGGCCTTGCCTGATGGAGTTTCTCCCCTCCAGGGGACATTCCTAGCCCTACGAGATGCCAGCAGACATTGAAGCTGGGTACCTTTCACATTTCATATTGTGACCTCCAATCTACTGTGGCCTTTATGCCGTAATGTCAGGGACTGGACTGAGGAGGAATGTTGCCCCCCCCCAACCTTTCCGAGAAGAGGACAGTATTGATTTAGAACAGTGGTTTGCAGAAGGTCATAGTTCAGAGGCGGCGGAGGAGGGGAGAAGCTGGGAAATATTGGGAGAGGAGCAGGAGGGAGAAAAAGCACAAGGGGAGAAACAGCTGACAGACTCAGTGTCTCTAGAAAGCATTCCTGAACCCACCCCTCTCCCAGGACCAGGCGTGCATTGACAGTAGCAGAAGAGAAAGCTCAGAGGCAGAAAGCTCAAATCAGCCAACGCAGGGATGGCGTAGAATAGGAGGGAAGGAGGAGGTGGGACTTTACTTTGAGCAATGCCATTATCTGTGATGGCCTGGGAATCTGATTCAGAGGCTGAACCTGAGGAATCCCAGCCTGCACAGGAGTCCCCGCCTCCAGGACCAGCTGAGCTAGGGTTGGCTGGGGCTTAAACCTGAAGGGCCCTCACCTGTGCCGGATCCTCAGGAGCAGACACCAGCTGAATCCGCTCTGGCTTAGGAGGTGATCGAGGACCCATTGCCTGCAGGTGCTCCTCTCCCAGCCTGGACAGGAGAAGGTGAGTCCAGTAACCCTCCAGCCTCTCCTGAGCTGCAGAGGCTCAGGGCAGAGAGGCGGAGGGAACTAAGTTCTCGCAGGAGGAGTGCTCGCCTCCAGGCCAGGAGAGGTGAGTCACCTGTGGACCGGGACTGCCCTATGCCTCGGGGCAGATAAAAGCCAGCCAGCCCCAGTCCCGTTTCAGGAGCAACATTGTTGGTAACCTGTTCCTGCCGGCACCCTGTCCTGCTCTTCTGCCAGAGTTCCTGACCACACCTGACTCCTTGCCTTGGACCCTGCTTCAGCCTTGACGGACAGCCTCCATACCACACCCTCGACCTCAGACTGGACTTGGACCACGCCGCACGGTAACCCCCCAGGACCAGCACATTATTTAAGAGAGACGGCTCTCTCTGTGAATACTGAATAAAAGGCTTGGTAAGAACGCTTCTTGTTTATTGAAATACTTTGTCACTTGTACAACTTGTATACAGTGAGATTACATGAGCACCCCCCACTCAGCTCTCTTAGTCTTAATTCCCCTCCACCCAGACCCACCAAACCCAAAAGTCAGTTGCCCTGTTGTTATCTTTTCATTCAGCAGCCTAACAGCCCACGGATAGAAGCCGTTCTTTACCCTGTTGGTGCGACTAATCATGCTTCTATATCTTCTGCCCGAGGGCAGGAGATCAAGAAAGTGCCGGCCAGGATGTGAATCATCCCTGAGAATTTCCCTCACTCTCCTGAGGCAACGTTCTTCCACTATTTCATCCGGCAGATTCATGGGACAGCCCATAATATCTCGTGCTGTATTCACCACCCTCTGTAGGCACTTCCTATCGGTTGATGTCAAACCAGCATCCCACACCGTGATGCAGTATGAAAGGACACTTTCTGTTGTGGACCGGTAGAAGGAGGTCATCAAATGTTGGTTGACATCGTTCTTCCGCAATACTCTGAGGAGATGGAGTCTCTGTTGGGCTTTCTTAACCACCTGGGTTGTACTGATTTTCCAAGTAAGGTCTTCTGCTTCTTGCTTGCCACGGTGAGAGGGATCGGATTCCCTGAAGCGCTACACGTAAAAACAGCCGAAGAGCCTGCTCCATGAAGCCCATCAAGTCCGGCATTCAGTTCTCTTGTCCAGTCTTCTTTTATAGCCATCCAAGCTGGTGGCCGGTTCCATAATTTATCCACACACTGCGTGAACTCTCCCGACTCTTCCAAAATTCAGCTTCCCCAGATATCCAAGAGAGGGAAAACATCTTTGCTCCATCCATGTCGAACCCAGGCAAGGCCCTAAACGCAGCTCAAGAGAATTCCTCAGCCGCTGCTTTAAAGACAAGTCTTTTTACCTCCTTAACTGTCATTGATCTGGATCTTGAAGGACGCCGGAGTGTCCTTTATTATAGAATTACGAAGTGCAAGGAAGCCACGCTCCCCGCCATTCAGTCTGGATGTGGGTAGAACGCTTGCTTTGATTTCAGAGCAAATATACCCTGGGTGGGCTCGCTTCACAGTAGCAGCCGGCCACGGCAGCTCACGCAGGGGACCGCCTTTCGAATCCAAGGGCAACCCCATACTGCGGTTAAATCAAAGCCTTGGAAGGTTGACCTCAGCTTTGTCCCTGCCAGGCACCCGTCGCTGTCAACTACAATCAGCCTCGCAGCTGAGCCATCGAGTAATCTGTTCCCTGGGGGTGGTCCTGAACGAAGCAGCCCTTGTGTGGCTGGAAATGGGCAGCAGGAGGTCCATCATTTTTGGAAGTTGTTGCCATGACAAAACGGTGGGTGGGGGGCGCCTCTCATCTTGTTCGAGAGGGAGGGGCTCCCTGCGCCCAGACGACACACACGGAGGTTCCAGAAGCCTCGTTGCCCCTCCTCTGCAATCAAAGGTTTCGTTGGCGTTCGAACTATAGGGCCGTGCCAGAAATTTATCCCACGTCTTGCCCCTGGCGATGCTCTGTGAATGAATGAGGGGGGGGGGAAGAGGCTGAGTTTGAAAACCAGAGGACAGAGGAAATACTGGTGAAATTCTCACAGGCAGCAGTGTAGGGTAGGCACAGGCAAACTCGGCCCTCCAGATGTTTTGCGACAGCCACTTCCACCCTGCAGAGGAGGTGAGATTGCGGGCGTCATGGCCCCAGCCCCCACACAATCAGGGAAATCCCTGGCCATGTCACCCCCTGGCCAGCCAATTGGCTGGCTTTGGGGGCATGGCCTACCCTCTTTAAGGAAGCCACAGCTGGGGATCTCCCTCTTTTGCCGCCTACCAGCTGTTCCTGTTTCCCACCCTCCCACCCTATAAGGTTTTCGTTCCTTGACCTTGCTATGGACCTCGGTTGGTCGCCATTGAGGGGCCTGGTAGGAATCTTTCCACTTGGCAAATTGGCACCAGCCACTTGGTTTCCGCCTACCTCATAGCAAATCATCACAACTTTCTTGGTATTGGCGGTTAGGCATTGGTATTGTTCTGTAGATGGAAGAGGGGAGGAAGCGCCATCACCTGCCCCGCTTATTGAAGGGTAGTCCGGTAAAGGATTCCAGGGGGCGTGGCCCTGTCCGAAGCCTAGGGAGGTGAGGGCCCAAGGCACACCCCCGAGTGGTGACCCTGGGGAAGTTCCTAGTTCATGTGCATCAGCAGGACTCCCCCTACTGGTGGTTAACCCTTCCCAGACTTCAATCAGATGGGTGGAAGCTGGATCTGGTCGGTTAGGACCAATGCCTAAGCCAATACCGCTCATCACCTGTAACAAATAAAGTTGTGGCCTTATTTAGTCCATTAACCTTAATTGTGCCATGTGTCATTATTTCCACTTGGGGGGGGGGGGACTCGCCACACAATACAATTCCCATAATCCCTGGCCGCTGGTCCTGTTGGCTAGGAATGATGGGAGTTGTAGTTCCCCCCCAAAAAGCTGGAGGGCCAAGTTTGCCTGTGCCTGGTGTAGGGATTTTAGGTGGACTCTCCTTCCTTGGAGGTTTTGGAGCAGAGGTTGAATGGATGCTTTAGCTGAGATCCCTGCATTGCAGGGGGTTGGACTAGATGACCCCTGGGGTTCCTTCCAACTCTACGATTCTATGACTGTATGAACATAAGATGAGCCCTGATGCATCCAGTCAATGGCCCATCTAGTCCAGAATCCTGTTCATTCTTTGAGATCCTGCTTCTGCTCCTCCTCCTATATAGTGATGACGAGTGGGAAGAGGGCACTGAAGTAGGTGAGGTGTCCTAACATTGGGGAGGGGACACCACCGCTTCCAAGGAAGATTTGTGGGTGCCAGGGGCCCCAGGCCTCCCCCCAAGATGGTGCCTATGCTTAACTATGTGAACAAAAGCCTAGAAGCTCACCGGGTAAGACACTTGGGCCAGGCACTCACTCTCAGCCTAACTCCTCCCATGGGTTGGTTGTTTTTTTTCCAGATCTGGAAGTGCTGGCAGCCAGGGAGGCTGCGGCAGGCTGGAAATGTGTTGCACCTTGCTGCTACATTTTCCTCCGCTACAAATAAAGCGAGATTCCAGTCCAAATAAAGGGCTGGTTTAAATAGGGACGTAGGTACCACAATATTGTCTACATTGATAGCAATGCAGATCCTCTAACCCATGGGTAGGCAAAGTAAGGCCTGGGGGCAGGATCCAGCCCAATTGCTTTCTAAATCCGGCCCGCAGACGGTCCGGGAATCAGCATGTTTTTACATGAGTAGAATGTGTCCTTTTATTTAAAATGCACCTCTGGGTTATTTATGGGCCACAGGAATTCGTTCACTTTTTTTCTTTCTTCAAAATATTGTCCGGCCCCCCACAAGGTCTGAGGGACAGTGGACTGGCCCCCTGCTGAAAAAGTTTGCTGACCCCTGCCTAACCTCTGTGCCATGACCCTTTCCCCTTCGGAGACAGAAGGCAGATGCACACAATGCATTTTAAACACATTCAGCGCACATTTAATGCACATGACTCCTCACCCCCAAAAAAATATCCTGCGAACTATACATTCCTGGCCAATGCACCAAGAAATGTAGCCTTATTAGACTATACCGACTGGTGGGGTCTGCATTGCTCCCGGGAGGGAGAAAGGAAGTCAAATGACACCAAGGTTTGGTTTAGAGAAAGAGTTTATTCTGCTCTCTGGATAGCAGAAGGCACTTGCGTGGTCAGTCCACAGCAAGTCCAAAGAAATGAGAAATTTCATGCAGTATATATATCCTCCAGGCACCCTCTTCCCCCTTCCCCAGGAATCTAACCACGTCAGCTTATACACGTAAGTTGACACTTCTGACACCATCCATGACCATAAACAGTTGTTCCTGTTCCGGCACTCTTGACCATAAAAGGTTGTTCCTGTTCCTATTCCTATACTCTTATCTTGGAGCAAGAGGTCACCAATTCTAAGAGCTCTCCTGGCACCGTTCCCGGGTGGCTGACAAGGTCTGTACGTCAGTGTGGTCAGGACGTAAGATAAGACCCAGACGTCTCATCCCTGCTCCACTCGAACTGGCAAGGCCATCCATTGCCGTCACGGACTGATAAAGGAGAGGGTTTTGAGCACTTGTTTATACAGCTAGCTTTCTGTTTATACATTGACTCAAGCTCAAATTTCCTGAGCTTGAAAAGCTCAAGTCAATGCATTTTAGAAATGGGGAAGAAAAATGGGGATTTTGGGGGGCCATTTCAGACTGACTGAACCGTCAGTTTTTGGGTTTGGGAAGCCCATGCCTTCACTGAGGGTGCTGGGAATTCTAGCTCTGTGAGAGTGAAACCAGGATTATTGGGAGGAAGTTATGTGCTTTCAAAGTGCTTTGAATTATGGTTGGGTTCCGCCCAGAAAGGGAATGGATCAAGCAGAGGTCGTTCCTGCACCTTCAGCTCAGCTTACCTTGCCCGCTGCATCCCATAAAACACCTCTCTCTTAGCAAACTGGGAGGCTGCACCTGGAGCCTTGAGAGATTTGCCTGCATGCAACCCACTCGAGGCTGTCTGTCGTTACACAGGTTGAATTAAGCATTTACATTTAACACCTTGCCGTAGGATCTAGCGAGATGCATGTTTTTATCTCCTGCGCCCACTCAGGTGTGTGGTGAATAATACAACGGTTCCAGGCACGGATACAAAGGCTACCTCTGAGGAATCCTCCCCCACCCAACTCTGCGTTTTGTCTTTAGCCCCCTTCCGAAAATAAATCTGCAAAAGACAATTTATCCTTTGTTGTTGCTGCGTTCCAGCGAAGGCAAGAGAAATCTTGCAGCGGCGGGAAGCACAACACACAGCAACAGCTTGCAGAAGTTAGGCAGCGATTTGAGATGGAGGCTTGGGGAGGGGGGGGTTAAGCAGTGAGTGGAGGGTGTTTTCTGACCATGAGACACAGGCCCTCCAACTGTCCCCATTTTCCAGGGACGGTCCAGGAATTACTAAAGCTATCCCAACTTTTGACTGGATCCCAGAATGTCCCAATTTCCTCTGCCAGTGCTGCCATCGCTGAGCTCAGGGCATGGGATGAGCCGGTGTTTGTGTGGCGAGTTTCCACCCCCCCCCAGTGGAAATAAAGACACATGACACAATTATTAAGGTTAATGGGTTAATAAGGCCATAACTTCACTGTTTACAGGTGATGAGCGGTATTGGCTTAGGCATTGGTTCTAACTGAATATATCTGGCTTCAGCTCGTCCACTTGAAGTCTGGGAAGGGTTAACCACCAGTAGGGGGAGTCCTGCTGATGCACATGAACTAGGAACTCCCCCAGGGTCACCACTCGGGGGTGTGCCTTAGGCCTTCACCTCCATAGGCTTCGGACAGGGCCACGCCCCCTGGAATCCTTTATCAGACTACCCTTCAATATGTGGGGCAGGTGATGGCGCTTCGTCCCCTCTTCCATCTACAGAACAATACCAATGCCTAACTGCCAATAGCCAGAAAGTTGTGACGATTTGCTACGAGGTAGATGAAAACCAAGTGGCTGGTGCCCATTTGCCAAGTGGAAAAATTCCTACCAGGCCCCTCGACGGCGACCGACCAAGGTCCATAGCAAGGTCAAGAAACGAAAACCTTATAGGGCGGGAGGGTGGGAAACAGGAACTACTGGTAGATGGCAAAAGAGGGAGATCCCCGGCCACGCCTTCCTTAAGTAGGGCAGGCCACACCCCCAGAGCCAGCCGATTGGCTGGCCAGGGGGTGACGCGACCGGGGATTCCCCCAATCATGCAGGGGCTGGGGCCGTGACGCCAGCAACTCCACCTCCTCTGCAGGGCGGAAGTGGCTTTGTCCCAGCCGATGGCAGAGAGGGAAAATCCTGTGGCCTCTCCATGGCCACTGCTGCTGGCCTCCCCCCCTTAAAAAGGTAAAGGGAGCCCTGACCATTAGGTCCAGTTGTGACCGACTCTGGGGTTGCGGCGCTCATCTCGCTTTATTGGCCGTGGGAGCCGGCGTACAGCTTCCGAGTCATGTGGCCAGCAGGACTAAGCCGCTTCTGGCGAACCAGAGCAGCACACAGAAACGCCGTTTACCTTCCCGCTGGAGCGGTACCTATTTATCTACTTGCACTTTGACGTGCTTTCAAACTGCTAGGTTGGCAGGAGCAGGGACCGAGCAACGGGAGCTCACCCCATTGCGGGGATTCGAACCGCCGACCTTCTGATTGGCAAGTCCTAGGCTCAGTGGTTTAACCCACAGCGCCACCCACGTCCCGGGTCCCGCCACCCGCCTCCCCCCTTAGGCAACTTGTATTGGCTGCTGGAGAGCAGGAAAGAGGAAAGGCTGCAGCCACTGAGTTCCAGCCCTGTGTGACATGCTGGCTCTGAGGAAATCCTTCTGAATGCAGTGTATAGTTATTATTATTTTTTATGGAACTTGCTTCCACAGAAGGTGGTAGTGGCCACCAACTTGAATTGCTTTAGAACAAGATGAGACAAATTCATGGAGGGTATGGCAGTCCATGATGGCTATGCTCCGCTGGTGGCAGAGGCAAAAATGTTTCTGAATACAGTGGTACCTCGGGTTAAGAACTTAATTCGTTCTGGAGGTCCGTTCTTAACCTGAAACTGTTCTTAACCTGAGGTACCACTTTAGCTAATGGGGCCTCCCAGTGCTGCTGCGCGATTTCTGTCCTCATCCTGAAGCAAAGTTCTTAACCCAAGGTACTATTTCTGGGTTAGCGGAGTCTGTAACCTGAAGCGTCTGCAACCCGAGGTACCACTGTATCAGTTCCTGGAAACTGCAGGAGGGGAGAGTCCTCATGTTCCCAGGGCCCTACCACTTGGCATCCAATAGACATGGTGGGAACAGGATCCTGGACTAGTTGTTCAGTGACTTGATATAGCAGGGATCTCCATATGTTCAGTGGGTAAGAACTGCAGGGAATTAGACACTCTGGTTATCTCCCACTTGGACTACTGCAATGCGCTCTACGTGGGGCTACCTTTGAAGGTGACCCAGAAACTACAACTAATCCAGAATGCGGCAGCTAAACTGATGACTGGGAGTGGCTGCCGAGACCATATAACACCAGTCCTGAAAGACCTACACAATTTGAAGTGTTGGTGCTGACCTTGAAAGCCCTAAATGGCCTTGGTCCAGTATACCTGAAGGAGCGTCTCCACCTCCATCGTTCACCCTGGACACAGAGGTCCAGCTCCGAGGGCCTGGTGGCGGTTCCCTCCCTGCGAGATGTGAGGTTACAGGGAACCAGGCAGAGGGCCTTCTCAGTGGTGGCGCCCGCCCTGTGGAACGTCCTCCCATCAGATGTCAAGGAAATAAAGAACTATCTGTCTTTTAGAAGACATCTGAAGGCAGCCCTGTTTAGGGAAGTTTTTAATGTTTGATGTTTTATCATGTTTTTATATTCTGTTTGGAGCTGCCCAGAGTGGCATTTATTATTATTATTATTATTATTATTATTATTAGTTTAACGGTGGAACAAACTGTGTTAGTAGGTGGTGGACTTTCCTTCCCCAGCTACTGGATGGTCATTTATCGGTTGCAAGATCCCTGCCCTGAGCAGGGAACTGGACTTGTTGACCTCATAAGGTCCCATCTCTGCAATTTTATGGCCTTTGGATGAGGTCATTTTGGGGTGGGTGGGTGTGTTCCGCTTGAGCCCTGGAACCTTTAAAAATTAAAACAAGCATCTTTCTCTTTCCAACTTTACAGAAAGAGGAGGGACACCCCCCACTCTCCCTTTGCAGGTAACGGTCGAGATTGTTCCTCATCTACAATAGACGGCAAGGGAGGTTTGCCCTGGAAGTGCAACAGCTGAATCTGGGGGCGGGGGGGGGGAATCCCATTAAAAGGCAGCTGTGGGACCATTTTGCCTAAATAAAATAAGAGGCGAAATAAGCAAATAATGGAACTAATTAAAACCAAGGGCTTAATTAACAGGTTGTTAGAGCAAAGAAATTGGGGCTTGTAACTTGCATGTAACCGGGCCAACTTGGAGGAAGTTTTCATGACTGTTTTGCTTCATTCTAATTCCCCAGTTCAATTCTTTTTTCTTTTTTCTTTTCCAGGAGAAGAGATTATTTGGATCAACTCTCTTTCCTTCAGATCAGTTTTTGAAACTGCCTACCTGCCACCTAAGGGATGTGGGTGGCGCTGTGGGTTAAACCACAGAGCCTAGGACTTGCCAATCAGAAGGTCGGTGGTTCGAATCCCTGCGACGGGGTGAGCTCCCATTGCTCAGTCCCTGCTCCTGCCAACCAAGCAGTTTGAAAGCAAGTCAAAGTGCAAGTAGATAAATAGGTACCACTGCGGCGGGAAGGAAACTGATTCGCCAGAAGCAGCTTAGTCCTACTGGGCACATGACCCGGAAGCTGTACTCCGGCTCCCTCGGCCAATAAAGCGAGGTGAGCGCCTCAACCCCAGAGTCGGCCACGACTGGACCTAACGGTCAGGGGTCCCTTTACCTTTACCTTTTTTACCTGCCACCCAAATCTCTTCTCTGCTCCTTTCCTAGCACACGTCGGTCTTCTCGGTTCCAGGTCAGCCCCTAGGACTTTACACTCTGTCAGGGTCTGTGTCATAGCAGGACAGGATGATACCCTGTTTCAGCACTCATCCATCATGATGAGAAAGGGGCAAGGTGAGACACGGATGCACAAGATTCCTTCTGCTCCCCCCTTCTTCCTTCCCAGGGCAACCCTGCCCTCTGCCTGCTCCTCAGAGCCAGCATGTCACACAGGGCTGGAGCTCAGTGGCTGCAGCCTCTCCTCTTTCCTGCTCTCCAGCAGCCAATACAAGTTGCCTAAGGGGGGAGGCGGGTGGCGGGACCCGGGACGTGGGTGGCGCTGTGGGTTAAACCACAGAGCCTAGGACTTGCTGATCAGAAGGTTGGCGGTTCGAATCCACGCAACGGAGTGAGCTCCCGTTGCTCGGTCCCTGCTCCTGCCAACCTAGCAGTTCAAAAGCAAGCCAGTGCAAGTAGATAAATAGGTACTGCTCCAGCGGGAAGGTAAACGGCGTTCCCGTGCGCTGCTCTGGTTTGCCATGCTGGCCACGTGGAAGCTGTACGCCGGCTCCCTCGGCTAATAAAGCAAGATGAGCGCCGCAACCCCAGAGTCGGCCATGACTGGACCTAATGGTCAGGGGTCGCTTTACCTTTACTGCCATTAATTATTATTGCTTGTGTGTTCCCCTCTTTATTTGGAATTCAGGATTTTTTTGCAAAAGACAAAAAGCTGAACAAGAAGCGAAACGTGTGTCACCCGTTCTTCAAAATGGCTTTTGCAACTGGTGGTGCTTGTGGCGAAGGAGGTGTGTGGAAAGCAGGAAATATGGGAGAAAACTTAGTGTTGCTATTTCCTATTTTGCTAAAAAAAATCTGCTATCAAAACAAAAGCAAAAGAACACAAGGGGTGGGCAGTGCTACAATGGTGTGAAACCAACTGTTGTTTTATTGTGCTGTAAAGGGCATGTAAAATGCAGGCTTAAAGGAGAAGAGAGATGAGGACTCCTCTCCTCCTGTCATAGTCCCCTTTGGAAAAGAGGCATCTCTCACTCCTGCCCCCTCCTCACCCCCCCCCCACTTCGCACCCAACAAACAACCTGCTTCTCCCACCCTCAGCTTGATTTGTCCTTTGACACTCAAGCCGGCTCCGAAGATGAGAAACAAATTAATAAGGACGCAAAGCTACTCAGATTCCATCTGCCCCTCTCCCCCTTTAAAAAACAAACAAGGAAAATATAGCAAAGTGTCTGGTTCGCCGTGCAAATGCAGCAAAGCTAATGTCCTGATGCTCTTCAGATTGAGTGTAAAACAGGGGCAGGCAACCTAAGGCCCAGGGGCTGGATGCGGCCCAATCGCCTTCTCAATGCGGCCTGCGGACAGTCCGGGAATCAGCGTGTTTTTACATGAGTAGAATGTGTGCTTTTATTTAACATGCATCTCTGGGTTATTTGTGGGGCCTGCCTGGTGTTTTTACATGAATAGAATATGTGCTTTTGCAGTGGTACGTCGGGTTAAGTACTTAATTCGTTCCGGAGGTCCGTACTTAACCTGAAACTGTTCTTAACCTGAAGCACCACTTTAGCTAATGGGGCCTCCTGCTGCCGCCACGCCGCCGGAGCACGATTTCTGTTCTCAACCTGAAGCAAAGTTCTTAACCTGAAGCACTATTTCTGCGTTAGCAGAGTCTGTAACCTGAAACATATGTAACCTGAAGCGTATGTAACCCGAGGTACCACTGTATTTAAAATGCGTCTCTGGGTTATTTGTGGGGCCTGCCTGGTGTTTTTACATGAATGGAATGTGTGCTTTTATTTAAAATGCATCTCTGGGTTATTTGTGGGGCATAGAAATTTGTTCATTTTGTTTCTTCCAAAATGTAGTCCGGCCCCCCACAAGGTCTGAGGGACAGTGGACCGGCCCCCTGCTGAAAAAGGTTGCTGACCCCTGGCATAAATGCTTCATGGAGATGTGTTTGTGGTGTGTGACTCTAAAGGAGGGCGCAAGCGTGGCGAGGTGCTTAGAGCACTGGACTAGAACCTGGGAAAGCACAGGGTTCGAATCCTCACTCCTCCATGAAGCTCACTGGAGGTGACCCTGTGCCAGTCTCTGCCTCTCAACCTGTGCCAACTCACGGGGAGTTAGGAACAACTTTGTGCCCCATCATGAACTCACTGGAGAATTGTCAACAATTTCCATTGATTCCTATGGAGAAATAGCAGCTGGTTCCATCTTCTCTGTGACAGCTCTTCCGATATTTGAAGATGGTAGTCATTAAGATCGTTAGTTAAGGAAGTCAAGACACCTGACTGTTGTTGCTATTCGTCACTGCTTGTTAGTGACTTGTTATGTGCTTTTATGTGGATAGTTAGCCTTGGTGAAGACTTGACGTTTTCATCCCCAAAAAAGTTTGAGTTTCTGCTGAAATGAGGCTGCATTTTAATGTTGTGTTTTAATCTTGTTTTTAAGTTGTATTTCAATCAATTTGTTTTATATTTGGTGTTAGCCGCCCTGAGCCCGGTCTTGGCTGGGGAGGGCGGGGTATAAATATTTTATTGTTATTATTATAATTATAATTTTATTTTAAAGAGGTTTTTTAATGGATTCTTATCTGTTTGCTTTGCTGCAACGCTGTCCTGTTGCGCAGAGGGCTGTATATAAATCACCCCTAGCTAAATTGTAATAAATGGGGGGTTAGTTCTAGCTCCTTTTAGATTCATACATCGTTCAGCTCAGACACTGAGATCCAGCGCCGAGGGCCTTCTGGTGGTTCCCTCACTGCGAGAAGTAAGGTTACAGGGAACCAGGCAAAGGGCCTTCTCGGTGGTGGCGCCCGCCCTGTGGAACACTCTCCCTTCAGATGTGAAGGCAATAAGCAGCTATCTTCTCTTTAAAAGACATCTGAAGGCAGCCCTGTTTAGGGAGGTTTTTAATATTTAACGCTGTATTGTTTTTAATACTTGATTGGGAGCCGCCCAGAGTGGCTGGGGAAACTCAGCCAGATGGGCGGGGTATAAATAATAAATTATTATTATTATTGTTGTTATTATTATTATTTATTATAGATTCCACGTTATGGTGAATGAGGAACACAGAGCTTCCTTTCTTACATCTCAGACCCAGAATCACAGATCAAAGTGACACAGGGTGTCTCAGAAATGGATCTGATTTATTTATTTTTTAAATGCACGTTTACAAGACAAACCCTGGGGCTTGTGTACACTCCTACAGAGTAAAGGTTCTTGAATATCATTCTGTCTTCCTTTGGGCATGAAATTGCTTAAGATGTGATGTGTACATCGATGCATGAGAGTGTGGCAGCGAATTTTGTTTTCAGGCATGACTTCCCCACCTACCCCAGTGTGCAGGCTTGGGGAAATTGCTCCCTCCAGTGCTGAACCTCAGGTTCCCTTCCACCTCTACAATTCTATGATTCTATAAACATGGGTGGATTGCGCTGATAGAAAGGAATAATAGAACAGCAAAGTTGGAAGGGGAACGTGAGGGTCATCTAGCCCAGGGGTCAGCAAACTTTTTCAGCAGGGGGCCGGTCTACTGTCCCTCAGACCTTATGGGGGGCCAGACTATATTTTTTTGGGGGGGAAATATGAACGAATTCCTATGCCCCACAAATAACCCAGAGATGCATTTTAAATAAAAGCACACATTCTACTCATGTAAAAACACCAGGCAGAATTCTGGTGCTGGAGGAGACTCTTGAGAGTCCCATGGACTGCAAGAAGATCAAACCTCTCCATTCTTGAGGAAATCAGCCCTGAGTGCTCACTGGAAGGACAGATCCTGAAGCTGAGGCTCCAAGACTTTGGCCACCTCATGAAAAGAGAAGACTCCCTGGAAAAGACCCTGATGTTGGGAAAGATGGAGGGCACAAGGAGAAGGGGACGACAGAGGACGAGATGGTGGGACAGTGTTCTCGAAGCTACGAACATGAGTTTGTCCAAACTGCGGGAGGCAGTAGAAGCCAGGAGTGCCTGGCGTGCTCTGGTCCAGGGGGTCACGAAGAGTCAGACACGACTAAACAACTAAATGGGTCGCCAAGAAGTAGGAGGCAGAGCAAGCGATTAGAGCAGAGATGGGCCAGCAGGAGGCAGGGGAGGACGTGGCGTATATCTGGCCTTGGGCAGGGTCAGAAGCCAGTCGCGTCAACTGACTCAGACAGCGAAGGATGAGTTGTGGAAGCTTGGACTGCTGTAAGCCTGTTGTTGAGAAATAAACCTCAGCTACTTAAACTGCCAGGGGGACGTGGGTGGTGCTGTGGTCTAAACCACAGAGCCTAGGGCTTGCCGATCAGAATGTCGGCGGTTCGAATCCCCGCGACAGGGTGAGCTCCCATTGCTCAGTCCCAGCTCCTGCCCACCTAGCAGTTCGAAAGCACGTCAAAGTGCAAGTAGATAAATAGGTACCGCTCCGGCGGGAAGGTAAACGCCGTTTCTGTGCGCTGCTCTGGTTTGCCAGAAGCGGCTTAGTCCTGCTGGCCACATGACCCGGAAGCTGTACGCCAGCTCCCTTGGCCAATAAAGAGAGATGGTCACCGCAACCCCAGAGTCATCCGCGACTGGACCTAATGGTCAGGGGTCTCTTTACCTTTACTTAAACTGCCAGTGTTCCGTGTCTTGTGCTAAACCTGACATTCCATGTGGCATGTCTTGAAAGAAAGAAGAGTTGAGAGACTTGCCCATACCTAACTACAAAGCAAGAATGCAGTCAATCTGCTCTTGGATTACCATAATGTCCAATGTTCGAGTTTAACAAAAGTGTACCATAATAACCCTCTGATAAACAAAACCCCCCAAAAAATCCTGTGAATTACTTCCATTGGTTCCAAAACCAATCAGTCAAAGAGATGCAGGAACAAAAGAATCTTTTATAAAACCCAAACATTATTTAAATGACAAATAAAGGCTGGGAGCAGCGTCCCTCCCCCCCCGCCTCTGCCCCCTCCCCCCCCAAAAAACCCACCTCGTCACAACAACCTTGTTTTCTATCAATCTCATCAGCTAGTCTGAAAAGTAAACATCCAAATTACAATATAGCTCTTGACTTCTGTTAATTAAAAGGCTTTTTTTCTGTGTGTGTGTTGGTGCGTGTGTGATGAGAGGCTTGATTAAGACGAGATCATCCATTCAGAATGAGCATTTCGGACGGGTGGGGGGAGGGAGTGGAAATAGCTTTTGTTGCACCGATTACTCTATTTTAAAACTCCTGGCTCCGATCACGCTAATAAAAAGCTGTCACTTCCCCTGTCATGTAATTTAGAGCGCCAGCTACTTTGCATAGCTGTGCGACTCCTGTTTATTTCGGTAATTACAAATGGATTTGGTGCCTACATAATGCAGCCCCCCTCCTACCCCCCCCCATCTGGATAGTGACAAGGCCGCTAAGGGATGTGCAAAACTAGGGGGAACTTGGATGATCTTCCCAAAACTGGGGCTGAGCCGAAACAAGTGAGGAAGAGTTGAGGAAATTGGGCATGTTTAGCCTGGAGAGGAGAAGACTGAGAGGTGATAGAATTTTGAGGTCTTAGATATATGTTAAATGTGCATAAGTGTACCAACCAAGCATGTACATAGATCAGCACAGGAAGACCGACCTGGAACCATTTTGATTCCCAAACTGAGCAAATTATTTCTCTGCAAGGTCAACGTGGGAAACCTCCCCATTGTCTCTTTCCTTCACAAATCCTGTCTTAAGGGCACATTTAAGATATGAATGGGACGCGGGTGGCGCTGTGGGTTAAACCACAGAGCCTAGGACTTGCCAATCAGAAGGGCGGTGGTTCGAATCCCCGCGATGGGGTGAGCTCCCGTTGCTCAGCCCCTGCTCCTGCCAACCTAGCAGTTCCAAAGCACATCAAAGTGCAAGTAGATAAATAGGTACCGCTCCGGCGGGAAGGTAAACGGCGTTTTCGTGCGCTGCTCTGGTTCGCCAGAGGCGGCTTAGTCAAGCTGGCCACATGACCCGGAAGCTGTACGCCAGCTCCCTCAGCCAGTAAAGCGAGATGAGCCCCGCAACCCCAGAGTTGACCACGACTGGACCTAATGGACAGGGGTCCCTTTACCTTTACCTTAAGATATGAATAGGGTATAGACCTGTGACCTGGCCCAGTAACTAAGTATTTATCATTACAAAAAACTGGCCAGGCTCCCCAGGCAATCCAATCAAGTGACCATTAAACAGGTAACCTGGCAGACAGGAGGTAAACAAAGCACTCAGATTTCAGCCCTTCTGTGATGTAGGTATGATGTATCTACAGGGTGGCAATTTCAAAAGTCTATATAAGGCTTTGTGCGCCATTGTTCTGGGTTCTTCCTTTCCTACGTGTGAGGGGAGCACCCTGTTGCAACAGATCAATAAAGATCAGGCTTACTAGCTGCTTTGCTTCTCAATATTCTCTGGTTGGCCTCTGTTATTTTCTCCTACCAACAGGGAACCTATGTAAGGACTCTATATGGGCACTTGGATACCCCATAAGGGAAAAGGGGCAGATTTTGTTTACAACATATGAGAGCCATCTTCAAATATCTCAAGGGCTGCCCCATGGAAGATGGAGCAAGCTTGTTTTCTGCTGCTCCAGAGGGCAGGACCTGAAGCAATTTCACAAATACCAAAACCTGTGTACGGTCTCATCACCCGCGTGTAACGAAGGAACAAGTTCAACAGACAATTCAGACGTGTAAACGTTAAGGCGTAAGCTCAAAGCGTCACAACGCAGCTGCTGCACATTAAGGCATTCCTGGCAACATTAGTCATGTGAGTCTCTCTACGAGTTAGCTAAAGATAGGGTTTAATATCTGATTTTTTTTAAAAAAACTGTTTTTAGCCTGTCGTCTGCTTGGTTGCTTCCTAACCTCCACACACACGTACCCCAGCTGTAACATCATAAATACAATTCTGATTTTCTCTCTTTTAAAGGACACTTAAACAGGTTGTGAGAAATTTACAGTACATTTAAGTGGAAGTGCAAAAAACCAAAAAACTTATCAACTACTCTCTTTTGTATGGTCCCAGGTGTCCACGTCTAGATTCTGTAAGGCTTATGCAATGGGAACACCCCATAGTATTCCATGCGGCAATGCCGAAGGGCGAAAACCAGCTCTTTTGCCTAATAATAATAATAATAATAATAATAATAATAATTTATTATTTATTATTTATACCCCACCCATCTGGCTGAGTTTCCCCAGCCACTCTGGGTGGCTCTCAATCAAGTGTTAAAAACAGTACAGCGTTACATATTAAAAACTTCCCTGAACAGGGCTGCCTTAAGATGTCTTCTGAATGTCAGGTAGTTGTTTATCTCTTTGACATCTGAAGGGAGAGCGTTCCACAGGGCAGGCGCCACCACCGAGAAGGCCCTCTGTCTGGTTCCCTGTAGCCTCACTTCTCACAATGAGGGAACCACCAGAAGGCCCTCGGCGCTGGATCTCAGTGTCCAGGCTGAACGATGGGGGTGGAGACGCTCCTTCACAACCTACCTTGAGGTATTCAGTTACGTGGTCTGCGTCCATGCCAAGTGTGACTCCATGCAGCTTTGTCTAGAACAGATCTGAAAATCTGACATGCTTCCTTGCAGCAGCCTTCACCAAGTCTGGAGCCCCGCTCCAGCCCTTTTGGACTACAACTCTCAGAAGTCTCAGGGTTACACTGTTGTGTTTTTTTGGGGGGGGGGGCTGATGGGAGATGTAGTCCAAAACACCTGGGGGAGACCTGAAGCAATGGATCCAAATGTCAAAGGAGATTCAGACTTAATGAGAGTTAGAGCTCTTTTTAAAAAAAATAATCATCATCATTTTTTCAATACAAACAACAACTGCAAAAAACACATACAACAAAAACCACAATAACACAATTTGACAATTTAGATTTGAATACACTGATATACCTATGACTACACCTTTTTTAACAATATTTTCCCACCTCTCTCTCCTCCCCCTACTTCCCACCACTATCCACCTTATTGCTTAAATATTCGTTCCAGATTTCTTCATATTTATCCATTCTTACTTTGCGTCGACATGCAATTCGTTCGTATGTAGCTAATCTGTCCGTATTATCAATCCATGTGCTCAACGGAATCTTTTTGCGGCTCTTCCAATTCATCGAAACAAGTTGTTGTTTTTTTTGCTTCTAATATAGCACGGTACATCCATTTTTTCTGACCCCTTGAAATCTCCCACGTTTCCGGAATATAATTTAGAATTAAATTAAATTCCCCTAAATAACAATTTATTTTTTATTACTCTTGCTATACATATCCTCACCTCGCACCAAAATGATCTTATCATGGGGCAGTTAGAGCTCTTTGACAACCTTGGAAGGTGGTCAACTCTCCTTCCACTGAAGGTTTCTAAGCAGATGTTGGGTGGCAACCTGCCAGGGTTCCTTAGCTGTAAATCCTGCCTTGCACAGCATTGGAGTAGATCCCCTTAGGTCCCTTCCAACTCTACTGTTCTGTGATTCAGTAAAAACCCATTCTGATTCTTTTTGTTTTGCTTTGTTCTGCTGAGAACCACCTTGCGGGAAATCCCCAGGATAATTGTGATCTGATAAAAAGCAGCCATTCAGGAGATGCAGACCTGGTCCACTCCTATTGAATAACAGGATCGTGGAAATGAAAATTTGGAAGGGACCCCAGGGTCATCTAGTCCAACCCCCTGCAATGCAGGTATCTCAGGTAGATCACACATGACAGGTGGCCTTCCCACCTTTGCTTAAAAACCTTCAAGGAAGGAGGGTCCACCACCGGTCGTGAGAGTCGGACAGGAAAAACCGCAACGGATTCCACAGACACCCCTGCCTCAAAAAAAGCCATTTGATTGAGAGCCTCAAGAATTGGGGTTTTAAAAAATACCATTCTGTGTCAATCCCTGATTGGCGAGGATCATCTATGCGTTGCTATTCTAGGAAAGAAAGGAGGAGCTGTAATTGGGAGAGGCAGAGAAGATGTTGGCATAAATAGCAATGGAAAAGGTGTGTATTGCCACAATGTAAGGGAATCAGGGAGATAAATATGCCCCCCATCCACCCCAGGAACAGCGCGGCTGCTCAACCTGAAAATTGGAGATCGTTCTTCACAGACCTTTTTCCTCAACCATCTCCAATCACAGGGCAAAGACCTGGTGTGGCAGCGGCAGTTTTCTCTGCAAACTTTTGCCCCTTCCTCCCTTCATCTGTATCCGCCACGTCAGCCCAGGGTCTTCTCAGGTGTTTGCAATAAATTTGAATTCTGCTCCACGGCAATTATCTTGTCTGCAGAGAGGGGAGGAGAGAAGAAAGGAAGGAAAAAACCTGCACGCTTCTTCTTGTGTTATTTTTAGAAGAGGCGAACTGAAAACAGTAGCGAGGGCCCAGGCGTTGGAAGAAAACGGCAGCTTCGATTTTTCTCTGGCAGAAGATAAGTAATCAGAGGAGGAGGAGACATCGCAGAGCTGGAAAGGGGGAAGGAAGGGGCACCAGGAGATGGGAGAAAAGGGCAAAACTCTGGGTGGTTTTAGGTTAGCTGTGATTCCAGCATTGCAGGCTGTTAGACTAGATGACTATTGCATGGCTGTCGACTTAGATTTGAAAATAAGGGACCAGCAGCCTCAAAAATAAGGGATCAGCAGCCAATATAAGGGATCAACAATTACTTTGATAAAATACATATTTTATTGCGTGCAAATGGCTTTAGATACCTATTAGGTCCATAAATTACCATATAGCATATATTCAACACAAAAAAAGCAACAATTTGTTGTTGACAAAGCACAGCTGGACATAGAAAGGGCCCCATTACCTTCAGTAGCTTATTTAAGGGACAACATCAATAAGGGACAGCAGCGGGACATGGCGCTGGGATAAGGGACTGTCCCGCCAAATAAGGGACGCTTGACAGCTATGGACTATTGGTGTCCCAACTCTATTGAGGAAGGAACCAATTAAGGGGTTGCGGAATAGGATACCCAGGAGACTCCTTTCAGGATCTTGCCCCTGAAAATGGGCAGGCTGAAGACGAGAAAACCAATAGCAACCTCCCCACCCAGACGGGGAGGCAGAAACTGGTCATTGTTTCCTACGGCACAGGACCAACTTTTCCAGCATCACCCGGTTCCCTTATAGAGGAGGGTTCTGGGCAGTGGAAACCTGTCGGCCAATCCCTCCTCAAGAAGTACAGTGCTTCAGTTCTATAAGCATTGAATATGACCGCAGAGCTCAAAGGGGTCTTATTCTCTGTGGGAAAAGGGCTGGCTGGCCTTGCCTGGCTGCTCCACAGCACCCCCTCTGGCAGTGGTGGCAAGGGGAACTGCAGCGAGTCAGCCTAGAAGGAATCAGATGACATGTCAAGCCACTACAGGCCCTCCTGGCTTTATATAGGAACTGGTTTGGGTTTGGGTTTGGGTTTGGGTTTTACAGTGGTACCTCAGGTTACATACACTTCAGGTTACAGACTCCGCTAACACAGAAATAGTGCTTCAGGTTAAGAACTTTGCTTCAGGATGAGAACAGAAATCGTGCTCCGGCAGTGCGGCAGCAGCAGGAGGCCCCATTAGCTAAAGTGGTGCTTCAGGTTAAGAACAGTTTCAGGTTAAGTACGGACCTCTGGAACGAATTAAGTACTTAACCCGAGGTACCACTTTTTTATTTTATTTTATTTTATTTTATATTTTATTTTATTTTATTTTATTGCACTGCACTGCACTGTTATCCCACCTCTCTTCCAAGCAGTTCAAAGTGGCATACATGGTTGTCTTCCTCCTCATTTTATCCCCTGTGAGGAAGGCTAGGCTAAGAGACTACAACTGGTGCCCAAAGTCACCCAGTGAACTTGATAGCCTACCAGGGTTTTGAACCTTGGTCTCCTGGTGCCATGTTTTAACCACTATTCAATACTGCCTCTCATTCTGCCTAAGGGCAGCTCCTCAGTCACAGCGGGTTGTCTTTGCGAGAAGGTGCCATGCCACAGAGATCACCATCCAGACGGAGTCCCACTCTGTTCTGCGCACTGCCTGGAGCTAGACTGTTGCTGAAACCACCTTTGGAAGGCTTTCCAACTTGAGCTCAGTTGGTAGAGCATGAGACTCTTCCACTCAGGGCTGTTGGATCGTGCCCCACATTGGGCATTTAAGGGTGTTGGACTAGATCAGGGGTTGGCAAGGTTTACCGGCCATAGGCCAGATCACTGCCACAGAGACTGTCCTTGGGCCGGACTAGCGCAGCGTGACACGTCTGCGTAGACGCCGAAAATTGGGCCTGCGCAGAAGCGATTTCCGGTATCTGCGCGTGTGCAGACGCAATTTCCGGTATCTGCGCGTGTGCAGACGCAATTTCCGGTATCTGCGCGTGTGCAGACGCAATTTCCGGCGCCGCTTGGAAAGTCCCCATGCTTTCAAACTGCTAGGTTGGCAGGAGCTGGGACAGAGCAACGGGAGCTCACCCCGTCGCTGGGATTCGAACCGCTGACCTTCTGATCAGCAAGCCCAAGAGGCTCGGTGGTTTAGACCACAGCGCCACCCACGTCCCACTGCCTCTGAGCACCCCTCCCCAAGTAATTCCACTGCCCTCCATAGGGCTGCACAGCCCACCATTGATCTGCACCACTGTAAGCTTTTTGCAGGAAGGCCATGATGGATGGAAGGGATGCGGGTGGCACTGCGGGTTAAACCACAGAGCCTAGGACTTGCCGATCAGAAGGTCGGCGGTTCGAATCCCCGCGACGGGGTGAGCTCCTGTTGCTCAGTCCCTGCTCCTGCCAACCTAGCAGTTTGAAAGCACGTCAAAGTACAAGTAGATAACTAGGTACCACTCCAGCGGGAAGGTAAACGGCGTTTCCATGCGCTGCTCTGGTTCTCCAGAAGCGGCTTAGTCCTGCTGGCCACATGACCCAGAAGCAACACACCTGCTCCCTCGGCCAGTAAAGCGAGATGAGCGCTGCAACCCCAGAGTCAGTCACGACTGGACCTAATGGTCAGGGGTCCCTTTACATTTACCTTTATGATGGATGGATGGATGGATGGATGGATGGATGGATGGGATACAGCTAAGGCAGAGATCTTTCCATTTCCTCAGTTCTTGATGAAAGCTTTTATACAGTCCTCTATAGTTTCCACGTCCCAGTTGCCTTATGTCTGCAGTGAGGTTAATACGTCGTACTTAAATCCTCCTAGCGCTATGGCAAATCAACCAGCAACCGGTCTCTTGTAGTGCCCTCTAAATTGATAGGAAGGAGCATGGATATAGAATAGGTGATTTGCAATCCTGCTACCCTGTGATACCTTTCTAACTGTGGCTTAAGAGGCTGGGGGGCTGTTTTGGGATCCTGCAAAAATAAGAGGGTGTCCCTTGCAAGTGTATTCACTTTGTGTACCCCAACCTGCACGGCAATGGTTATTGTATTTGGTTTTTAAAAAAGATTTGGGGTGCTGCGACCAGAGTTCAGAGATGTGCATCTTTCCGGAGTGGTACCCAGATGTTGCCATTTCTTCCCTGGAGATGCTAATCTGGCACACACTCTGAATGATTTTCATTTGCCGGGTTAGAACTGTTTTGTTTTCCCAGACGTCAAATGGTGCAATAATCTCAGCGAGCTTCCTTGTTCCCCGCTGCTTCCAATTCTGTTTTATCAGCTATTTTTATTGACTATATTTTGTGGTGTGTTGTTGTTTTTTCTTGTGTGAGGGTGTGATCTTTTTTTTCTTTTAAAAAAGAAGAAGACATTGTCGTTCTCCTTTATTTCGATTATAAGCTGCTTTTTTTTAAAAAAAAGAGGATGAAAAGGGGAGGTTAAAAGTGTGTGTGTGTGTGTGTGTGTGTGTGTGTGTGTGTGTGTGTGTGGCTTAAGTGAGCTGCCTGGTTGTTCATGAAATGACGAAAATGAAAGCTTGCTCTATTGCCTTCCTCGTAAAATGTCTGTGTTCAAACCAGAGTACAGATTATGTCCCTCTCTGCAGGACAAATGGACAAGCTCCAGTTTCGCAGATAACACACACAAGCTCAGAAGGGGACTTTATAAAAGCACCTGCAGTCACCCTTTGGAGCAAACCTCTTTTTAGTTTAAAATTTATAAATATATACAGTCAAATTCTGCATTCGCCTTTTCCAAAGTATCACACCCCCACCTCCACCCCTTCCTTTCTCTTGTCTTTTCCTCCCCTTCGTATTGTGGCTTGCCAACCTTTTTTTGCAGACTGGGGGAGTTGTTGAGGGTGCCACACACACAATTGGATCATTTATTGTTGTGGGGGGACCCCGAGGGACCCCCAAATATGTTTTGTGTGAGAAACCTATTAAAAAACCCCAACTGAATGAGATATTGGAGTTCTGTTAATATCCTTGGTTCATAATAGTTTCCTTTTGTTCATTAAAGACACATAGCCCAGTTGCTGCTCCATTGTTGGAAATACAGTCATACCTCAGCTTACAGACACTTCAGGTTGCATTTTCCCAGGTTACGGACCACCGAAACCCGGAAGTACCGGAACAGGTTACTTCCGGGTTTCAGCGGACGTGCATGCGCAGAAACACTAAATCGCAACCCGTGCATGTGCAGACGCACAGATCACGTTCCCGCACAGATCACGTTCGCAACCCGAGCATCCACTGTACCAAATCTCAGGCTACAATTCTCCTTTCTTTAATATGTAGGCTTGCATCTATGTAGGCTTCAAAACCTTAGAAGCGAGGAGCCCTAGAAGGGCTGGACACACGTCAAGTTGCAGAAAGTCATATCCAGTGCGTATTCTGCCAGCTACCCTCTGCAAATGTCTGCAGCGCTCTGATTGGATTTTATATTAATTCTTTGTCTGTAAACCCTATAAAAGGCGGTAACACACCCAGTGGTGGAGAGCAGGTGGGGGCGTGGTTGGCGTGTATCCCGGGGGTGTGGCGCACGTCCGGGGGGGGCATGGTGTGCCACCTGTGGGGGCGTGGTGCCCAGCGCGGGGAGGGTGCAGCCGTGATGGCACCCCACTGGGATCGTGGTGCAGGGGGCGATGCGCTCCCCCGTCTCCCTCTTCCTCCGCCAGCAAACACAGACCCATTCAGCCTTTGTGGAAGTGAGCCTATTTACTGAACCTATTTAATAATAATAATAATAATAAATTTGTATTTATACCCCGCCCTTCCCGGTTCAGAAAACCGGGCTCAGGATGGCTAACAACAAATTTAAAACACTTTATTGATGCAACAAAAAACCAGCGTAAAATACAGTATAACGTACTTTAAAACACATTGTGATTTTTGAAAATGAAAATGCCAATAAATATTATGATATAGACTAGATGACCATTGGGGTCCCTTCCAATTCAACAATTCCATGACCCCTGACCCCTGAGCAATATGCAGTTGAAGAAGAGCTATGGTGTGGGGTTCTTCGAGCAGATTAGACTCAGAGCAGATTAGTAGCAGCCTCAACAAAACGATGCACCGCAAATGCATTCAGCCAGGCAGCCAAGCCCTCTACCCGGATATTCCATTTCATTTGCCCCTTCCCCTGCAGCGCTCAGAGGGCATTTCCTGCCCACTGAGCATGCTCAGTCCTTACTGCACTGTTTTGGGGACGTTTCATCCATCCTGACGTCTTCCCCTACTGAAGGCTTTGTGTGCTTTTGCACACCTTGCCGTGTGTGCGCGAGAAACAGAGGGAATTGTTTGTTTGATTAGGCTAGACCGTACTTTAATTTGCATGCCTGTCTTCCTGCCGCTCAGTTTACTCGGAAGATTTCAGCGGAGGGCTTCGTTGAGAAATGCACAATCACTGTTTCTCATGCGCGGGTGGGAAAACAATGCTTTCTTTGTCTGTAGGAATCCCTTGGCTCAGTCCCAGCACTTCTAAGAGGATTTTGGATGTGGCTGCATATATTATTCCTTTTGCATAGGTGAAACTGGGAAATGCAGAGTCCGTGCCTTGCACCTGTCAGATAGGACTGAGGAGTACCACTGCCAGTCAGTAAAGCAATAGTAAACTAGATGGACAAGTGGTCTAACTCAGTATAAGGCAGCTCCCTATTTAAAACCAGCCATTCCTTCAGAACAATGAGGACTGGTACCTTACTTGATTTTTAAGGGATTAGATTAGAATGATTAGAATGGAGAATCAAATTTCTGGAATTCGTGGAGATGGCAAAATTAACAGCATCAATTAGAGGCTACTCTGATCAAAAAAATAATAAAGAGTGGGAACGCGTTAAAAAAGTTGGTGCTGGAGCTTAAAAATGAATATGCAAAAGTTTAAAAGGCACAAGGAGATAGGATAATAACATATTAAAGGACGGAATAACAAATAAAGTGAATAACGCAACAATAACAAAAATAATAACTGGGCTGTGGGGGAGGGAGGTGAAGAGAATAATTGAAACTGTTAAAGATTGGTATAGGATTTAAGAGATTTAAATTTTCATAAAGAAGAAGAAGAAGAAGAAGAGTTTGGATTTGATATCCCGCCTTTCACTCCCCTTCAGGAGTCTCAAAGCAGCTAACAATCTCCTTTCCCTTCCTCCCCCACAACAAACACTCTGTGAGGTGAGTGAGGCTGAGAGACTTCAGAGAAGTGTGACTGGCCCAAGGTCACCCAGCAGCTGCAGGTGGAGGAGCGGGGAAGCGAACCCGGTTCCCCAGATTACGAGTCCACTGCTCTTAACCACTACACCACACTGGCTCTCTTTATAACCCTGTACCTTCTTCCAGAAGGCAGAAGCTGAAAGAGATAATTTCCGGGGTGCACACTGTCCTGCGCTATCTCTGCAGCTTTCTTATGGCACCTGGAAGCGTAGATTTGATCCAAGGTGGGAAGAGTGCACCCACCTTTCTCTGTGCGAAAGTTTTCTTGCGTTTCAGAGAAACGCAAGAAAACTTGGATGCAATTATCTAAGACGCATGTCGAAATAGAAACATAAAAGAACTAAATGATACAGACTTCCAACAGATTTATAGTCGTCAAAAAACCGAGCTGAAGAAGGCGTGTACTCCGAAACAGGGCCCTGTCCTGGTTACCACCACTGAGCCGTACATCTGATTCACACTCCGGATACTCCTTTTTGGCCCCATTTGATCCTTCATTCTTTATTCTTTATTCTAATTTTATATAATGTGGACTCTTTTTGACTGCTATTGAGACTTGTATAAAACAACTGTTGTGCACTGGTATTTCATGTACCTTTGTACTATATCATTGTATATTTGAAACGACATTATTTCTGCACTTAAACGTTGTATCCAAACTTACCATTACTTTAAAACTATCATACTTATACGTTGTGTTTAAATCTACTACTAGCTTCAAACTGTTATTCTTAGCAGAATACACACGTTTTTCATTTCAACTCTTGAGTAGGAATTATTCCTTATATTGAAACTTTTGGCCAGAGTTCTTGATATATCCTTTTCAGTGTGCTCACTAGGCCTGGCACTACTGAGCAGCCTTGCTTCTTCTAAAACAGAGTTGACTCACGTTGGCGCACTCCTGACACTGGGTCCTGACACATTGCTGTCAATACCCATGGAGTTATCAGCGGCTACCAGCCACAAGGGCTCAGCTCTGCCACCACAGTTGGAGGGAGTAATGCTTCTGTGTAGGAATGTTCAGGGATGCAGGAGAGGATATATTGTTTTATTATAGCCTTTCCAACTTGTGTTAACAAGTTCACAATTTAGCAGAGTAACGTTCCCCTTTTTAAACTCGCAGCGGATGCGTTTGCTCAGGCTCGCTAAAGCCTCTATAATAACTGTTCTGGTATTTCCTCCTTATTCCCTCATAAAAGATAAGACACGACACAGTCTTCTATAAAAGTATAAAAAGAGTTTACTCACATTCTGTTCACAATCGGATCCCAGAAGGCAGACTTAGCTTAGAAAAGTAACATACACCTGGAAACTATCCCATAAAGAGACAGTCCCTCTGAGCATCTTTGGCTAAGCAGACGTTGCTTCTTCAATGCATGTAGACAAAAAGAGAGAGATGGCTGCCCTGCCCTGTGCTTTTGTCACCTGCACAGGTGAGGCCACGCCCACCTCTAGTCACATGCAGAGGAAGTCTGTCCCAGGCCAGAAGGAAACAGGAAGTTGACCTGCTGGCGGGATGTGAGGGTGATCTGGCTGCGACATCTGTCACCCCATTGATCGCCAGGGTTGATTCGGCTGATCTGGCTGGCTAGGCGGGTGTCCCCTTCCTCCCTCACCGCTCCATGTGCGTCCCTCCCAAAGCTGTGCGCTCAGTGGAAGAGGACGACCATCCCAGATAGAAGAAGTGTACCGTTCTTCGGTCAAGGGTATACGATAGCTGTGCTCCCCTGCTAGAACCTCCAAACAAGCTCAAGGTCCATTTGTAGGTGAACGTAGGACAAAAAATCCTTCCCGTGTGTAAACATGTTCACTCTAGGAATGTTGTACTTAACTGCTCTTGTGTTTCCCATCCCACATTCTGCACACCAATTGTGAGACACCACAGGAGGGGAGGGGACTCGTGTGTTCAGAACTTGCTTGCTGGTCTCCCACAGGGATCTGGTCGGCCACAATGAGAACGGGATCCTGGGCTCGATGGTCCCCTGGCCTGATCCAGCAGGCTCTTCTTTATGTACTGCAATGCGCTCTACGTGGGGCTACCTTTGAAGGTGACCCGGAAACTACAACTAATCCAGAACGCTGCAGCTAGACTGGTGACTGGGAGCAGCCGCCGAGACCACATAACACCGGTCTTGAAAGACCTACACTGGCTTCCAGCACGTTTCCGAGCACAATTCAAAGTGTTGGTGTTGACCTTGAAAGCCCTAAACGGCCTTGGTCCAGTATATCTGAAGGAGCGTCTCCACCCCCATCGTTTTACCCGGACACTGAGGTCCAGCGCCGAGGGCCTTCTGGCGGTTCCCTCACTGCAAGAAGCCAAGTTACAGGGAACCAGGCAGAGGGTCTTCTCGGTAGTGGCACCTGCCCTGTGGAACGCCCTCCCACCAGATGTCAAAGAGAACAACAACTACCAGACTTTTAGAAGACATCTGAAGGCAGCTCTGTTTAGGGAAGCTTTTAATGTTTGATGTATTACAGTATTTCAATGTTTCAATAATAATAATAATAATAATAATAATAATAATAATAATAATATTCTCTCTGCCACAGACACTCCCTTCTCACTAAACACGATTTCTGTTCTCATCCTGAAGCAAAGTTCTTAACCTTTGTCTGCATCCAATGTTTTTTGCATTCGGTGAGCAGCATGTGAACAGCTGGCAGTTCCATTTTTCACTTGATACAAAGTGGACAGAGACGTCCGCTTGGAAACGGTCTGCCTCTTTCCTTGACCAGCCTTGAAGCATTCCATGTCCCCGTCATCCCACACCCTCCTGGAGGGCGATAAAACTCCCGATCAAACTGTCCAAGTCCTCCTCCCCATTAGAGCCATTGATTGAGAGGTGTGTGGCGCACCCACCCACAAGCCATGCGCACATTGCCTTGTTTCGGCCATTAATTTTACGAGTCAGGTGATGTCTAGGAATCGGTGGCGCTTAACTCGATCACAGTAAACCTAATTTCCTCTCGATATTCTGTTTTACGACAATCATTGGAGACAGTAAACAAGTCTTCCTTGTCGTTGACTGTGCTGGCCATCCACTGAGAACATGAGACGAGCCGGCTGGATCAGACCAACGGTCAGCCTAGTCTAGCGTCCTGTTCTCACAGCCACTGACCAGATGCACTAAAGCAAAGCCAGCCTCCTGCCCACCTAGCAGTTCGAAAGCACGCCAGTACAAGTAGATAAATAGGTACCACTCCGGTGGGAAGGTAAACGGCATTTTCGTGCGCTGCTCTGGTTCGCCAGAAGCGGCTTAGTCCTGCTGGCCACATGACCTGGAAGCTGTACGCCAGCTCCCTCGGCCAATAAAGCGAGATGAGCGCCGCAACCCCAGAGTTGTCCGTGACTGGGCGTGATGGTCAGGGGTCCATTTACCTTACCTTAACCTCGGGTTACATACGCTTCAGGTTACAGACTCCGCTAACTCAGAAATAGTACCTCGGGTTAAGAACTTTGCTTCAGGATAAGAACAGAAATTGTGCTCCAGCAGCGAAGCGGCAGCAGGAGGCCCCATTAGCTAAAGTGGTGCTTCAGGTTAAGAACAGTTTCAGGTTAAGAATGGACCTCCAGAACGAATTAAGTACTTAACCCGAGGTACCACTGTATATACACACATACATATATACACACATTTTTATTGATTTTTTAACATATCAGTTCCAACAGTCATACAACATAACTTCTCATCTTATACAATATTTTAGACTTCTGTCAACACCTCTGACGATTTCCCGTTCTTTATCACTTATTCTGCATTTCTTAATTTCTGCATTACATTTAATTGCCCTTAACTAATAATTCTCTTCATAGTCTTTCTTGCAATATTTCAAATAATCCACCTTGCAAAACTTTTCGCAGTCCTACTAGCGCAATCTGTTCATACAATTACGGTACTTTTCAAATAGTTCATATATTTCCTCCAGTCTTCTAAGAATCTCTGATCCTCTGATTCTCAGATGTTTAGTCAGAATTTGAAGCCATTGGTTCGAATCCTACCCTCCGGAGAAGGATAAAACAAGCCTGCTCTGTCTTCCATGTGGTGGCCCTTGAGATATTGGAAGATGGCTATCCTATTTCCTCTTAGTCTCCTCTTTTCCAGGCAAAACATCCCCAGCTCCCTCACCCACTCCTTGGCGTCAAGTTCACTCCCAAACTGTTTTAATTTCATCATTCTTGTGATTGACTGCATTCTAAGAACAGTAGCTTTTAAGAACGGAGCTTGCTTTCCCCCTCCTCCCTCCTCTCCACTTTTTCCTCATGTGTCATGTCTGTTTTCAGGCATTAAACATGAAGTATGTTAATAATAATAATAATAATAATAATAATAATAATAATAATAATAATTTATTATTTATACCCCGCCCATCTGGCTGGGCTTCCCCAGCCACTCTGGGCGGCTTCCAAAAAAATATTAAAATACTGTAATACATCAAACATTAAAAGCTTCCCTAAACAGGGCTGCCTTCAGATGTCTTCTAAAAGTCTGGTAGTTGTTGTTCTCTTTGACATCTGGTGGGAGGGCGTTCCACAGGGCAGGTGCCGCCACCGAGAAGGCCCTTGAAGCTGGACCTCAGTGTCCAGGCAGTTACATACAGTAGTCTGTTAAACATTAAAAGCTTCCCTAAACAGGGCTGCCTTCAGATGTCTTCTAAAAGTCAGATAGTTGTTTATTTCCTTGATATCTGATAGGAGGGTGTTCCACAGGGCGGACGCCACTACCGAGAAGGCCCTCTGCCTGGTTCCCTGTAACTTGGCTTCTCACAGTGAGGGAACCGCCAGAAGGCCCTCAGTGCTGGACCTCAGTGTCCGGGTAGAACGATGGGGGTGGAGACGCTCCTTCAGGTATAGTACTGATTTGGGGGAGACACTTTTGGTGACAAGGCAGGCTATAAAATGCTCTCCATAAAATCAAAGGTGGCAAAGCAGACTGAAGGAAAAAAGGGCATTCCTACCATTTAGATTTATTGAGGGACAGGGACACAGGAAATAATACAGCCTCCTTGTGCCCAATTGCTCCCTTCCTCTTATCAACGGAAATGTGACTTCTGAAGGGGGTGTCAACCCCCTGCTCCGAACCTATTTCAAGACAAGCGGGTGTTTGCAACTCTAGTTATACTCCGAGTAGAACCATTAAAATTAAATAATGTTAAAGAGCGAGGGGAGGCAGTCAAGGGTCCCTGTCCCGGCGAAGGGAAGTTTGTGTCCTCTCCCCTTTCCCGACCTTGTGGATTTAAAGGTATGAGCACCTTCCCCCTAAATCCAGCGATAAGCCGTGCTCTAAAGAAAACCATTTTCAGATGTCTTCAAGGGGTTCACAAAAGGTTAATTAACAAGGAATCAATTAATGGCTTCCTTGCCTCTCCCTTTCTCTTTTCATTTAGGGAGAGTCCTCCTTTCAGAGATGAATCAAAAGCTCAATACAAAGAATTGGGCAGGAAGTCTGGGCTTAAGGCACTCTACTGCCCCCTGTCTGTCACCAGGTAACACCTCACCGTCACTCTGTATATGACCTTGGGAGCAACCAAATGGCCCAGCCAGATTTTTGATGCGAATTAAGGCATGTCTGGTTGGGAACCGGGTGGCGCTGCGGGTTAAACCACAGAGCCTAGGACTTGCCAATCAGAAGGTTGGTGGTTCGAATCCCCGCGACGGGGTGAGCTCCCGTTGCTTGGTCCCTGCTCCTGCCAACCTAGCAGTTCGAAAGCACATCAAAGTGCAAGTAGATAAATAGGTACCACTCTGGCGGGAAGGTAAACGGCATTTCCGTGTGCTGCTCTGGTTCTCCAGAAGTGGCTTAGTCATGCTGGCCACATGACCCGGAAGCTGTACGCCGGCTCCCTCAGCCAATAAAGCGAGATGAGCACTGCAACCCCAGAGTTGGCCACGACTGGACCTAACGGTCAGGGGTCCCTTTACCTTTACCTAAGGCATGTCTACATGCCACAGCTAAACCAGTTTAACCAACACTGCTGTCTCCCAAGGGCCCCTGGTCTCTCCGCAAGAGGATTTCCACTGCCCTCACAATCCTAACATTTCCTAGAGGGGTGGGGGGAGCCCTGAAAGCGAATCTGGTTTCAAACCGGTTTCAGAATCTGCTTTAAAACAAAGGGAGATGGCAAGGGTGGGAGGCACAAAAGCATAAGCCCCGAGCCAAGTTGAAAAGCCCTACAGAATATGTGGCAAAATTTTAGGGTTGCTGTAAAATACCATGCCCCCTATATTTTCCCCTGACCTGTTTGAAGATAGCAAAATTTCATAGATTTTCAGGCTGATGTGAAAATCTCATTGGCCTTTCTTACCAGTGGTGGTCGCTCCCATCACTGTCGGCCATTTTTCAACCCCTTTGTGTGACTCTTAACCCTCCAGGTGCCATAGGACTGCAACTCCCATCATTCCTGACCACTCCCCATGCTTGCTAGGGCTGGAGGGAACAGGAGTCCGCCAACATCTGGAAGGCCACAGATCACCCCCTGCCATTATCCTAGCATCATGCTATCCCACATTCCTCCAAAGAGTTCAAGGAGGAGTACACGGTTCTCCCCTTGCCTTATTTCTTAATGTTAAATAAAACAATTATACTTACACTGAAATGGAAAATAATTCTGTGTATGCCTATATTTGTATTGCTAACATGGAAAATTCCACTGAAACTATGAAGAGCTCTCAGGGTGCCTGGTGGATCGATGATTAACTGTTAACTGCTCTGCTCTCTCACGTGGTGTTTAACTTTAGGTCACATGAGAGGTTATTCAGTTGCAAGTCGCCATCTTGGGGAGTTTGTCTTCTGAGTCTTTCTCTAGAAGCCAGAGAGAACAAAAGATGTGATATTGAGGTCTCTCCTTGAGAGGAAACAGCTCCAAACTAATGGGAGTCTGATTTTAGGTCTGTTTGGAGTTATTTCAAGTTTATAAGAAGGTGAACCTGTGCTGTACATGCACATGATATTATTCAGCTATTTGGATGTACAGTGGTGCCTCGCAAGACGAAAAGAATCCGTTCCGCGAGTCTCTTCGTCTTGCGGTTTTTTCGTCTTGAGAAGCAAGCCCATTAGCGGCTTAGCGGATCAGCTGATAAGCGGCTTAGTGGCTTAACGGATCAGCTGTTAAGCGGCTTAGTGGATCAGCTGATAAGCGGCTTAGCGATCAGCTGTTAAGCGGCTTAGCGGCTTAGCGGATCAGCTGATAAGCGGCTTAGCGGCTTGGGAAAAAGGGGGGGGAGGAAAAAAAACCCACAGGAACTCGCAAGACATTTTCGTCTTGCGAAGCAAGCCCATAGGAAATTCGTTTTGCGAAGCACCTCCAAAACGGAAAACCCTTTTGTCTAGCGGGTTTTCCGTCTTGCGAGGCATTCGTCTTGCGGGGCACCACTGTATCGTTGGTTGGTTTTTGTATCTGTTCTGAAGAAAGTTCTGTGAGTTAAGCTTTTGAATCATATTTCTGGGTCTTGACAATTTTTATTCCAATACCTAATCCTCACAAGGTGGCTTAGGATGAGTGAGCTTCATGGCTGAGTGGCTATTTGAACCCTGGTCTCCTAGGTCCTAGTCCAACACCCTTAACAACACACTGGCTCTCTTGATAGAGGTACACTGGGTAGCAGTATCCACCAAGCTATTTTGGGGGACAAATGGTAGTTCCCATTGGTGACAGTCACTTGTGCATGCACAGAGAGTTTTTGCGAGGGGCAGAAACAGAGGTTGCCACAACCAATCGCGAACCACACATTCAGCCCCCCCCCAATCACCACCAACAAGCACCACAAAATGACCACCAACAACCGCCACCACAAAACAATGCAATCACAGCCAACACATTGATATCATCAAAACTGCAAACAAACCACAAAAACACAGACCGTGGCAGTCAAAGTCAAAAGCAATTCAGCAACCTTTTCCTCCCCTCCCCTCCTTGTGTGGGGCAGACTCTGGAGTTTGCAGCTTTGGGGTCCAATGGCTGAGGAGACAAGATTAGGGCAAGGGGGGTGGCAGGTTAGGTCATGCTCGCACTCCAAAGAAAATTCACACAATGTGACATATTCCCTATGACTCCAGAAGACGCCTAGGTAAAGGTAAAGGTACCCCTGCCCATACGGGCCAGTCGTGTCTGACTCTAGGGTTGTGCGCCCATCTCACTTAAGAGGCCGGGGGCCAGCGCTGTCCAGAGACACTTCCGGTTCACGTGGCCAGAGTGACGAAGCTGCTCTGGCAAGCCAGCACCAGCGCAGCACACGGAAACGTCGTTTACCTTCCCACTATAAAGCGATACCTATTTATCTACTTGCACTTTGACGTGCTTTCGAACTGCTAGGTGGGCAGGAGCTGGGACCGAACGACGGGAGCTCACCCCGCCGCGGGGATTCGAACCGCCGACCATACGATCGGCAAGTCCTAGGCGCTGAGGTTTTACCCACAGCGCCACCCGCGTGCCTTAAAAGACGCCTAGTTCTGTTTTATTCTTTAAAATAAAGAAAGGGTTGCGTCCAATGTCAGTCCTTCTAAAAGCAGACCAATTGCCATTCATGGGAACGACTAACTTCAGCCCGTTCATTTCAACGGCTCCACCGCGAGTAGACTTTGGGTGGGCACCGCCGAAATTGTTATTGTTTGAAAAGAAAGAGTTGTGAATAGGGAGGGGGTTTAGGAGGGGGGCAATGAGTTGGGGGAGATGGGCACAGAGAAAACCTGCCATTTGCTGCCCCAACCGTTGCCCCTGTGCCAGAGCCAACTCTCAGCTTGACAGCTCGAAAGCCTTTCTTGT